>NC_037686.1:41875817-42175817 GCF_003255815.1 Theropithecus gelada | reverse complement strand
AAAGTCTTCCCCTCACCAAAACTATAAAATACTAAATAATTTCTTATAATATGCTTATTTTTACTTTTTACATGTTTTGTTTCTCATTTACTTGAAAAACTTTTAGGTATTTTCAATATAAATAGTGTGGTCTGGCTGTAACTACAGTTCTTCTAATTCTATCTCCCCTTGATAGATGAACAATTGTCTGACATCATCCATCTAGTATCATTTTCTCCCTTACTTAGAAATCACCTTTATGATATAAATTCCTGCATATATTTTGGACAATTTCTGGATTATTTATTCACAGTCCAATGCTTATTAAAATTCTGCTCAACTTATTTTCCTGAGTCAGCACTAAATTCTTTTAAAATTTTTTTAACTTTAAAAAGGTTATATTTTTGGATGAAGTTAGTCCAATTCATGTTTTTATGATTTTCTGGCTTGCATTAGATATTTATTTTACCAAATAAATGTGGTCATTGTGTGTTTTATACTTCTGACATACCATAGGATTAATACCTTAAATTTCTTTGCGTCAGTATTTATATGTAAAAAATGTGGCAAGGATTTTTTTTTGGAAGGTGTGGGGAGCTATCTTTCTCAGGTTTTGGTATCAATGTTATGTTATCTTCACAAAAAGAATCTCAGCCTTTTCCAATGTAGGAATAATTCCTATTTTAATGATAATGTGACTGGAGCTACAAGAGGTTTAAGTAACTTTTCCAAGGGTACATACCTCTTAAAGAATAGAGGTGATTTTTGCCCACTGAATATAGAAATATTCATCTTGATTAGATAAGTAGAGAGGCTAGAACATTTGCTCCAGAAAAAGATACCAGGTATCAATAACATACATTAAATTTGTAAAATATATTCTGTATAATTTTATAATTTTTATGAATAATTACAATAAATTCATACAGTCACATCATGGTTTTCAGATGCTGCTCATGTCCATTATGTCATTTTTTTTTCTTGCCAGTACCCCTTCTATTACAAGGGAGGAAAACAAAACTCAGATTTCAGGAATCAGTCAAGGTCATGTAGTAACCTGGTGGTCAGCCAGAGCTAGAAATTATCAAGCGTGATGATCCAGGTAAGTCCTCTTTCTGTTATGCTGTATAGCCTTCTTTTAAGAGTATTACTGAAGAATTATCTGTAGTCTTTCCTCATTCAGGGGAATATGACAAGTTTTTCCACAAAGAGAGTCAACATATTTTGGTTGAAACTTCACCCTGTCAGAGAGGCTGCTTGCTACCATTAGAGCTTTTAAGCAAGGATGAGATAATCACAATAATTATCTTCCATTAGCAAAATGATCTGGCACCAGATTCTTCCTCCGGTTTTTGCAGCCTCCCTTCTGAAGCAGAGAACATCTGAAATGGGCTTCCAGAACATTGCAGTGGAAAATAATCAGAAGTATAAAAATGAACTGGAGGAGGCTAAATTAATCAAAGAGTCATGAGTGATTAAGGACCCAAGATCAGAAAAATCTGATAATTTCGCTTAATATAATTTAGTTTTTGTCTTCTCAATGGATTCACTATAGAGCAGCCTTCCAATTAGTATGCTTGCATCATACCCTCAATAAGGCAGACAACATTTCAATGTATCAATTCTACATTTATCCATCTAATTCATTTCCCCTAAGGGCAGTAAATAAGGCTTGTAAAATACTAATTGCTTTAATTCAAGGTTTAATGCAAACTCATTGTATCTCTATTTCTTTGGGGAATTCAAAAAGGATTCACAACCTATTGGCTAGATCTTTTGCCTAGATCCAATTAGAGATTGAAATTCAAAGGATTTTCTTTTATTTGTCAGCGTTAAAAAAAAAAATCACCACTTCTATCACCACCACAATCACAGTCAGCATTTTCACCATCTTTGTCACTATTTGTTTTACCGTTTGCATGTGTAATACGTTTGTATTCTTTGTGGATCTTGCAACTAAAGTCTGAGCCCATGGTTGCCTCAAGACTGTTTAAAACGAAAGGGGAAAGTGCATTATAATATTGATAAAACTATTCTTGGCTGGGCGTGGTGGCTCACGTCTATAATCCCAGCACTTTGGGAGGCTCAGGTGGGCGGATCATGAGGTCAGGAGATCGAGACCATCCTGGCTAACAAGGTGAAACCCCATGTCTGCCAAAAAAAAAAAAAAAAAAAAGTTAGCCCGGCGCGGTGGCGGGCTCCTGTAGTCCCAGCTGCTCTGGAGGCTGAGGCAGGAGAATGGCGTGATCCCGGGAGGTGGCGGAGCTTGCAGTGAGTCGCGTTCGTGCCACTGCACTCCTGCCTGGGCGACAGAGTGAGACTCCGTCTCAAAAAACAACAACAACAACAACAACGACGACGACAACAACAACAACAACAACAACTATTATCAGTAAATTTAAATAGTGCTCTCCCTAAACTAATCATTGACAGCATTAACCCATTAGAGGAGTACTAGCAAAAGAAAGAGTTGTAGGGTCATTAGATTAACAAGATTGTATGCTCCATGAATGCTGGGTCTATGCCTGTTTTGTTCATCACTATATATCCAGCACCAAATGCAGTATCTAGCACTTGGTTGGGACTCCATAAGTATTAAAATGAAAGTTAAGACACAGAGTTACGTAGAGGATTCAGTTCTGTAGTTAAGGTTAATATATGCACGGCCCTAAACTCTACTGGACATTGAAATCACCTGGAGCAAAATCACATTAAAATACTATGTTTGGCTCCATTCCCAGGGTTTTGATCAAACTGACATTAGGCACAACCTTGTCAACTCAATTTTTAAAGGCTCTTTAGGTGATATCAATGTTCAACTTTTGGGAAACACTGTTAATATAATTAAAAGAAGTCCAACTTTGCACACAGGACAGTCCTAGCTTATGAGCTCATTATGCAATCAATCTAGTTTGCAAACATTTACTTAGCACCTGTTATGTATGAGGCATTCTACATGGCTCTGGGGAATATGGATGAAATGAGACTTGGCTCTTAGAGCTTCCTATTGATTTTGGAGATGAGTAAAACACTCAAAAATGATGCAAATAAAATAATGTAAGGTGATATTATATGATATATTACAGAATATAATTGGTACTGTATATGATTTATAGTGAGGCAACAAATATTAAGGAGCTTATAGAAAGGAGAAATCTCTCCTTCTGAAGTTTTCAAGGAACGCTCTACAGGGGAAGTGACTTTAAACTGGATCTTGAACAAAGTGTGTGAGAAGAAAATATGCTATAAGATAGACAACAACCTAAAGGTACTCCAAGAAGTGATACAATATCAGAAATGATAGACTTTCAAAGCAATGCTAGATATATAATTCAAGAGTCTCCTTTATAGGTTGTGGAGGGGAAGGTTTCCAGAGTTTTGTCAGTGTCAACAACCATCAATATGGTGTTTGTCATAGGATCAGAATATTTAACTGGGAGCTGTCATTCAGACCCATGCTGGAAATCCTTAGTTGAGAATTAATAAGGCAGTGAAAAAAGAAGGGTTCAACATAGTGAAAAAAAAAAAAAGACTATTTCTAGCAAAAGTAAGGGTGTGAAGAAGGAAGGAATGGTTGGGATGAAGTTAGGGGTCATGGAAACAGATTTTCCTGGTGGGAAAGAAATGAGGTTGAAGTGGTTCCAACTGGGGTAGCTTAATAACTTAGGCCTTGTCTTGTGCCCTCTGCCTTTCCAGATGGTTATTAGCTGTCAGATAAATTTAACCCAAGGGTCAATGTGGCTTAATTATTGCCTTTGTAAAGTCTTGATGACTTGCTATTTATTTTTAATAAGCTTGTCATTCATTATATTTCTTACTTAAATGTCAAGATGATGAGGAAAGGAGGGGAAGCTTGCCTTAGTTCTCTCTCCTGTCATTACTGTCAACCAGACATTATTAGAACCCTGTTTCTTAGCCACTGCTTTTGACAATCCATTCTTGATGAAAGAATAAAATGCATTCAGGGGTTGAGGGAGGGAGGGGAGAACATTAATTCCGGTAGTTCAAAACCCCAGCTCAATAAAGAATGAATTGAAAAGAATTAGAAAAATGGAGGCCGGGCTATTGCTAGGGTCTGCTCATTTGGGTACTTGCCTTCAGGGTACCATGAGTTTATAAACAGATGGGAAGAAAGAGGTGGATTAGCTAATTAATACTAAAAGAGAAATATATATATATATTTCAGTAAATATGTGTGTATATATATAAATATATGTATTTCAGTAAAATTCTTCAGTTATCCTCCCTATAAAAGGCTGAGACTTCCTCTCTCTTTTATTTCACTCTTTGCTTAGGCAGCCCTTTAGTGTTTTTTTTTTTTCTTTTCTATTCATAGATTTCATTAGCATGGTAAAATGAGAATGGAAGGGAAGATGACTAGGGGAGTGGGTGTAGGAATTAATAGAGTCCTGACCTTTCCCCAGCTCTTAAGATGAGCTGAGTTGGGATTGGGGTGTTTACAATACAGCAGGATTGGCAAACTTTTTCTGTAAAGGGCTGTAATAAAATAAACATTTTAGTCTTTGTAATTCACATGTAGTCTCTGTCATGCAGTCTGTTTTGTTGTTGGTGTGTGTGTGTGTGTGTGTGTTAACATCCCTTTAGAAATATTTTCAAAAAACTATTTTTAGCTTGTAAACTGTACAAAATTAGGCCATGTGCCTCCATTAGGGAATATATCCTCTATGTGTTTTCACTGGGGTAGAGAAAGACTCTTCTTTGCAACTCTCCACAGGTCTGAGGCAGGAGGAAAAGAGAGAAAGATAGTCAAAAGGTGCAGAACACCTTTGTATGTTCCATGAACTGCTCATTTCCTTTCCTTTATCTACAGAGATATGAAGAGTGCCTTTGTGAATTTTGTTGGGGGAAATATGTGAGAATTTTCCTTTGGCTGTTTTTGGTTAACCTCCTAGGCTAATTGGAATTGAAGTCAATTCAGTGTGGACTAAAAATATAAATAGCTAACATTCATTGAGTGTTTTCATGTTCCAGGCCTTGTTTTAAATGCTATAAATGTGTTACTCATTTTATTTCATTCAAGCTCCTATGAAGTAATTTTATCATTCTCATTTGAAAAATGAGAAATCTGAGACACCAAGTAATTAAATTTCTTGCCAAGGCCATAAGTTTATGAATGGCAGAACTTACTTGGACTTGAATTCATGTACTCTGGCTCCATGATCCACACTTTTAATCACAATGCCTTCTTACCACCCTTATCACATATTGAATGTTGACATGTAACAGCAGTTTTTCATATTGTATGACTATGTCAGCCAGTAGAAGTCAGATTTTGGTGCAGCGACAAAACACTCCCAAATCTTAGTGGCTTTACACAACAAAGGTTTATTTCTACACTTCTGCTATATTTCACATAGTAGGAAATTCTCCACATCAACCACTTAAGAGTTAGGTGGATGGAGTATATCTGCACCTTCTAGAATATGCAGATTCCTCAGTCTCTGAAGCAGGTTAGGAGAGAGACTGAGAATCTCACAGGAAATTTTCATTGCCTCTACCCAGAAGTGATGGACATCACATCCCACATTTATTGTCCATAACTAGTCACTCCTTTCACCTAACTGAATTGGAGCTGGGAAACATAGAAACACAAAGAGACTATTTGATATGTATCAGTTTCTCTGCTGTAGTATTTTATACTGTTCAGTGTATCTTCACATACGTTAGTTTGACCTTCATTTAATTCTTTCAAGAAGACAAAACAGGCATTCCTAATGCTATTTTACAGATGAGGAGGTGAAAGTTAAAAGAGAGGCAGTGATGAGCCCAAGAAGAATGACTGGCTAATAGAAAGAACAGGTCTTTGGGTTTAAGACAAATTTTGGCTTAAAATTGGCTTCTGTTGCTACCTTGTGACAAACTCTTTAACCTCTCAGAACCTCACTTTATTAATTTCTGTAGTATAATCATCTCTGCTGTTAAATTAAGTTTAACCTAAGCCTTATGTCTTCTACAATCGGCCTAAAGGTTTCTAAGTACATAGTAAAATGTAACTCAACTGGATGTGTAAACAGATTATACCTCCTCTTGGGCCAAACACTGAGTTTCAGCTAATCCATGGTGACCAACTATTCTAGCCATGTTAAAATAAGACAAACGCTAAGCTGTAACCAATCCTGCTGTTTCAGTACCTCACTTCCGTTTCCTGTATATTACTTCCTTTTTCTGTGTCTAAATCTTCAACCACGTAGGTGTGCCAGAGTCTCTCTGAAACTATTCTGATTTGGGAGCTACCCAATTCACACATTGTTCTTTGTTCAATTAAACTGTTCAGATTAATTTGTCTAAGGTTTATCTTTTAACACTACTTTATTGATTTGTTAAAAAAATAAATAACAGTTCCATAAAGTGCTCTGTATTATGCCTAACTGATGGAATAGGTTCAATGAAATGATAACCCTCTTTGACAGTTTTCTCAAGGTTGTATATTTTGTTGGGACATTGGGAGAAGTATTCAGGGCTCTTGTCTCTGAATTGTTGTCCCACAGTTAGTGATAGTGGAAAACCATGCAACAGCAGCATATGACAGGGTGTCTCCATAGGGCAGAGTTGAGATCTTTATATATGAAACAATGCGGGAATAATATACAATAGCACCTTTTGAAATGAGGCAAAGATGGTCACTGCTATGGCAATTTAGAAAGGTGGCTTGAGATAGGAAAGGCTTGCAGAGGAGTTTAGCTGAGCTCACCTGCTCTGTCATATGTTCTGCTATTTGTTCTCTAAAGTGAAGTATTATCCAGTGCCCGACCCTTCATCCTTGGCTACTCCCATTCCATATGCAGACTCAGGATCGTAACAAAATGCCTAGCACTGATTATTCTCTCTATGGTGGTTCCTACCTGTTTTTGCTGAGATCCAGGCCCATATATGTCTACCTGACATTTCTGCCTGGTTGTCCCACAGATATATTGAAATTACCATCCCCCGATGTGAGTTCCTTGTCTTCCTTAACTACACCTGCTCATTCTGTTCTATTAGTCTCAGTGATTAGTGTAGCCATTCATCCAGAGGTCAAGCCAGAAATACTAGGGTCATTTTAGTGTTCTTTGCATCCACTGAATACATCACCAAATTCTGCAAGTTTTACCTCTTCTGTATATATTTTCTCCCTATTTATCTGTACCTCTCTATTCCCCTTTTGGCTAAGTCATTCACTAGTTCCAACCTGGAGACAATATTTATTTTCTAAGTAGACTTCCTGCTTCCATTCTGGCCACACTCCAATCCATTCTCACAATCAAGCCAGAAGGAACTTTCTGAAATGCACACCTGATTGTCTCCCTCTTTCATTTAGAGTCGTTCAATGGTTCCCCAAAGTTTTTATTGGATGGGAAACAAACACCTTATCTTAGTCACCAGACTATTTGTCAGCCCCTGGCTGCCCCTAATCTTAACTCTGGGCACGCCCACCAATTCAGCATTCATTCCAGCCAGATCAAAATACTTGTAGTTTCCTGGACCCAACTAACTCTTTCATGCCTCAGTGCCTTCATACCCAATAACTTTTGCCTCAAATGTCTTTTTCCCATGTCTTCAGTTCCTATTTGACCTTTAAAACTCAGCCCAAGAAATAATTAATCTTCGGTTTAAGGTCTCCCTCCGTTTTCCTATAATCCTTAGTTTGTTTTAAGGTCTTGCTCTATTCTGTAACACACACCTATCACATGTACTATAATTCTTGGTATATTTGTCTTCTCCACCCATTGGCTGCTAGATAGATTCTCTCTCCTAATTGAAGTAAAAGAGGCACACTCAGATTTCCTTTGATACCAAGGAAATGAGAAAGGACAAAAAATACTTCATTGGTTGTGAAGGCAGTCCTACTGAAGCACTAAAATGTCATTTATCATCATTTAGGTTTCAATAACTCTATGCAGTAGCTGTTCTTGTGAATTAATAATAATTTTCCAGACTGCCTTATTGTGACTCAGCAGCAGCCCCAACTTTCCTTCCCTTTCTTTCCTGCCTCTCCTCTTTGCTTTACCAGCCACTCTGGCTTCTGCTTAGTCAAAGCTTCAGTTAGGTTGTGGCTTCTTCTTATTCTCTATGCTGAGTGTGTTTTCCTCATTTGGTTTATGTTTTTTGCACACATATCTGTGCCTCTTGTGTTAAAAGTCCCTTGTAATGGGGTTCACACATTACTCTCCAGTACTGAGCATCCCTGTCTCATTCCAAACAAGTACAGACATCTGTCTGATTCCATTAGAATGGCGGTGGTGAGGTCCCATGCTACAAATTACAACTACCTATACATAAGATTTTCATCAGCATGAGGCTGTTAGCTTGACAAGGGTCCTAAGACAGGTCAGAAGGGGGTGTTTTGAGATAATTAAGGGTGCTGTGTCCCAGCTGATTAGGAGTATCCTAGTGCATGTCCAGTAAATATTTGATGGATAAGTGAATTAATTAACATTGAAGAATACTAGGACTAGGTTGAAGAAGGGAAGAGAAGGCATTGCTAATTGGTAGGAAGAGGGGGCACCCATAAGTCAAATTACATACCTAAGGTCATTATTCAGAAGGATTTCAAAGTTGCCAATTTTGTATAGCCATGTGCTGGTAGACAGCTTCAAAATGATTTGGGTTAGTTGACAGAGCATTTTGATAGCCTCTGGAGAGAAGCTGGTCTTGTTCTCTCTAATGCCGTTAATTTAGAAAACTTGATACGATGCCTACATGGCCAACAATATATGTTTTGTGTTAGATAGGCTCTATATTTGATAATTATGGTGCTAACAACAATAATATTAAACAAATTCATTGCCATTATCTAGGTCTTTCAATTATTGGGTGAGTAGCTTGAACTACTTAGTTGTTCTATTCGCAGTGCCAACCTGAGGACAGAAAAGAGCATTTGATTCACACAAATGGCTCTAGGGGCTGAAGCCTGCAGAAGCAAAAGGCTGTGTGACCCAGCATCACTAATTTTGGGGGAGCTCTAGGACTTTCAGGTCTTTTAAATCAGATTGACATAATTGGACAATTTCAGGATGTCTAGGACTATTTGGGGATGTCTAGCACTTTCAGGTCTTTTAACTCACAATGACATAATTGGACAATTGAGGAAATTATCTGAAGTTTTTGGTGAAAAATAACTTCGTGTCTCAAATTTCTGTGCATTTTAAATAAAATTATGTATAGTTAGCCCTTGAACAATACAGAGGTTAGGAGTGCTGACTGCCCGCTCCTGTCCACCATGTAAGGTAAAATCCACACATAACTTTGGACTCTCAGAAACTTTACTAATAGCCTACAGTTGACCTAAAGTCAATTAATACATAACAGCCAATTAACACATGTTTTATACGTTTATGTATATACACTGTATTATTATAATAAAGTAAGCTAGAGATAAGAAAATGTTACTAAGAAAATCATAAAAAAGAATGTATTTACTTTTCATTAAGTGGAAGTGGATCATCATAAACATCTTTATCCTAGTCTTCAGATTGAGTAGGCTGAGGAAGAACAGGAGGGGTTGGTCTTGCTCTCTCTGGGATAGCAGAAAATTCACAAATATGTGGTCCTGTGCAGTTAAAACCCATGTTGTTTAAGAGCCAATTGTGTGTGTATATTTATAAAATATGTACATATGTATGTATGAATGTATATATGCATATATGCATGTACATGTATGTATACATGTGTATGTGTGTGCATGTATGTATATGTATGTATAATATGTGTATAAAAATAATCTCTCATTGGATAAAGCTAATTAATAGGGAAATGTTGTACACAAAATAAAGAATTAGCTTTTTGAGGACTTTCTGAACCACTGTTTTTTGTTTGTCTGTTTGGCTTGGGATGTTCTCTGCAATTCTTGTGTATATCATCAGGGGACCTGGACGCTATGAGTGTGTGGCAGACTTTTTTTTCCTCTCCCTGAAACCTTGGCCTCACTAAAGTATTCTGTAGGAAGAACATGGGAGAATTGTGTGGATGGCAGCTCTCCTCAGATATACCATACCCTAAGTTCCACCTGAGGTGGCTCTGGGGACTTTAGATAGAGTGATGGGATCCTGGCTTCCTTCCACGTGTAAGAGCTGCAGGCATTTTATAGACAGCAACTATGCATATTGGGAAAAGCAGAGCATTAGGAATTGGGAGAGGCAGATTTATCGTTGTGTGACTTTGTGATATTATGAAGCTACTTAATCGATCTGGGCATTTTCTTTCCTTTGTTTGTAAAATAAAAGGTCTGGATTAGGTGATCTATTAATAGAAGGGATACATTCATCTCCAAATGCTATAACATCTAACTTAAGGCATAAGCTATGACAGTTTATTCTTGGCTGATATAGACAATATCCTCATCCCAGGACACACCTACACCAACATCTATCTCTTTTAAAAATTCACTTTCATGGGAGTTTTACTTTTGTAATAGAGTTTTAGTTGACTTTTGGTGGGAAGATAAAAGTGTAGGGATTTTTTTTTCCTTGGACCGGGTCTTTCAAATGTGCTTTGAAGAATGAAATATTACAGTAAGAATGCAACTGTGCTTTTTGTTACGGGCTAAATTGTGGTCCCCTATCGCCAAATTCATATGTTGAAGACCTAACCCCTGGTACCTCAGAATGTGACTATATTTGGAGATAAGCTCTTGAAAGAGGCAGTTCAGTTAAAATGAGGCCATTAAGGTGTGGCCTTAATCCAGTATGTCTGGTCTTCTTATAAGAAGAGGAAGAGATACCAGAGGTGCTGCACACAGAGAAAAGATCATGTGAGACCCCAGCGAGGGCGGCCATCTGCAAGCCAAGAGAGGCCTCAGAAGAAATGAAACCTGCTAACACCTTAAACTTGGAGTTTCAGCCTCTAGAGCTGTGAGGAAACAAATGTCTGTTGTATAAGCTACTCTACACTATTCCGTTAGAACAGCCCTAGCGGACTGATACACTATTGTTCAAGAGAGCTGCTGTAGTGCCCTCGGTTCAGCAAAGCAGGTGAAGAATGGGGCACAGGGTGGGGAAGACAGACCTAATCCCTAACTCCCACAGTACCTGGAGCCCCACAGCTGGGACTCTGGGCCCTTCCAGAGACAGCATTGCTTACCTAGACATGGGTCAATGACTATAGTTCATCACCCCAAGGAGCATAGCAGGGAAGCAGCAAATGTGGTCACATGAGGGCCACAGATGGAGTGGGAGAATGAGAGAAGAGACTGGTAAAGAAGTACATACTGTGGGGACTCCAGAAACACTGGGCAGTCCTTTATATGGAGAGTGTTCTGCTTTCAGTGGGCTGTTGTCTTTTAAGCCAATGGGCATTTGGATCATACAAGTATTACAAAGAACCAAATTTCATCATTTATTAAAAATATATTTCCTGAACACACAAGCCCATATTTGGAAAAGCTTGCATGATCCCTTAAAGGTAGTCACCTCCTCTTTTGGTTACTAAGGACTCCCCACATCCAAACATAACAACATTGCCAAATGATTGGTATTCAAACTATCATACTATCTTCACATAGCATAATTGTTCTGCACTTAAACCAAATCTCATATGCCTTAATGATTAGATCTTTTCACCCCCTTTAATTTATAAGGAAAATTGATTCTTTGGATCAATATTCTCAGGGGCACAAGAATCTGGGCTGCTGGTAGAGTCTGAGTGTGATTACCTGAATGTTAATTGTTGCTTCTGATGTCTCCTGGAGCAGAGATGCTACTCTTATTTTCAAAGCCAAACTCTGGCTACATGTCAAAATCTATAGCAAAACACCAGCGACATTTTTCTCCAGATCCCAAATAAAAGGAGATTAATCACATTTGTTTCATCTACTACCTTTTCAAGAGAAGTTTTTATTTTAAACAGCTACTTGTTGACAACGTTTGAAGGCCATAGAGCATGTCAAAGGATGATGGAAAGGTTTGAAAAGGTTTGTGAAAATGCTCTATGCTTAGAACTCACTCTACTCATATTAATTTTCTTTACTCAAGTTTTCGTCAGTAAACCAAACTGGGAAATAGATTTAGTTATGGACACCAGTGGTTTTCAATGTGTGGTCCCCAGACCAGTAGGAGTAGCACCTGAGAACTTATTAGAAATTGAAGTCCTTGAGTCTCATCCCAGAACTACTGAATCTGAAACTCTAGAGGAGGTGGCCAGGCAATCTGTGTTTTAACAAGCATCCCCATGTGATCCTGGTATAGTCTGGGAACCCCTGATCTTGACAACTCCACTGTGAAAACTATTTTATTGAAATTTCTGGGAAATCATTTCCATGGTCATTTATTCCCCTTTCCTTAGCTGTATTCACATACAAAAGATTCAGATCATCACATCCCAGCTCCTCACATGGTTCTTTCTCATGGACTTGTGATACTTATACCACTACAATTCTTCATCTACCTTCCTCACTTCTAAGGATCAAAAGGACTCAGAATGCACACCACCTAGGTTCAGCAATTACATCTCTCATTTTTATGTGTGTGTGAGGATTTTCTCTCTGATTGTGATTTCCACAAAGCCTGCCCGTAGGGTTGAACACAAAGACTTTCCTTATAAATGAGACTGCGGTAAGTCTTCACTAATGTTATCACAGATTCTTGGAAACTGTGACTTTAAGTGAAACTACATACAGCAAACAGGTCTTCAAATAACTGCTAATTCAACATTGTTTTGTTATAATGTTGATGAGGGAAAATGGTTTTGTTGTATTTCCTTTCACTTATTTATTTTTGAGATAGGGTCTCACTCTGTCACTCAGGCTGGAGTGCAGTGGTGCAATCATAGCTCACTTCATAGCTCACTTCAGCCTCTGACTCCTGGGCTCAAGTGATTCTCCTGCTTCAGCCCCCTGAGTAGCTTGAGTAGCTGGAATACAGGTGTGCAGCACCATGCCCAGCTAATTAATTTTTTTTTTTAAGAGACAGGGTCTCATCATTTCACAGAGGCTGATCTCCATCTCCTGGACTCAAGAGATCCTTCCAGGCATGACACACTGTGCCTGGCTCATTTCACTTAAAGTTGGAATTTCCAGGAATCTACCAACAATGTTAAATGAGAACTTACTGTAATTGTTTTAAAGTATTTGCATGGCCAGGCTCAATGCCGACCACTTTACAAACTTTATTTTATTGGAGCTGAAAACAATCTATTCGACAGATGAGAAAATTAAGTCACAGAGAAGCAAAATAACTTTGCCAGCTTCATACAGGGGCAGGGTTGTAGCTCTCACATAGTTCCTATTCAGCACTGCTACTTGGAATAATGAAGAAATACTTGTGAACTGAGTTAGAAGGAGCTGCTCAGCTTGGCTGATTTGGATGTTAGCCATACTTCTTTACTCCATAATTGAAAATAGAAACATAACTGAAGATATAAACATGATGTCTTTGGCATACAATAGTTATCTTCCACCTACCTAATGGGGCATATGCCTTAAATTATTTCTCTGGTGGAGATACTGAATTGGCAACAAGGGATTCATAGTCTCTTGCTTGACTGTTAAGTAACCAAGGTTGCAATTTTAGTCTATTGCAGGAAAAAAATAATCTGATCTTTCTAGGGCTTAAATTAGCGACAGGGCTTTGTTAATAATCTGCATTGCATGAAGTAGTTAATTCATGTCAACTTGTTCTGTTATTCTAACAAGGGGGAGAGAATAACTTTAAATACCTTTATTTCAGCTTCTTACTCATGTAGGAATAGTAAACAATTGTTGGATGTGTGAAAAGTACTACCTGAGTTAAAGAAGTGATGGTCTTGGGATTGGAGCATGAATAATGGGTAAGAGCACTATGTAAACATGTAGACATTTGGCTGGGGCATGACTTCCATGAGTAAGTAAATGGGTAGAGCTTTGGGATACACTGTGATTCACTGTGTCTGGTGCAAGAAGTTTTTTTAGTTTTTTGATGGGAATTTTTTTAAGTTCAACTTTTATTTTCGATAAAGGGGGTACGCGTAAAGGTTTGCTATGTGGGTATATGCACCCAGGTAGTGAGCATAGTAACCAATAGGTAGTTTTTATTTTGAGATGGAGTCTCACTCTGTGGCCCAGGCTGGAGTACAGTGGCATGATCTCAGCTCACTGCAAACTCCACCTACCAGGTTCAAGTGATTCTCGTGCCTCAGTCTCCCAAGTAGCTAGGATAACAGGTGCCCACAACCACGTCTGGCTAATTTTTATATTTTTAGAAGAAATGAGTTTTCACCTTGTTAGACAGGCTAGTCTCGAATTCCTGACCTTAAGTAATTCACCTGTCTTGGCCTCCAAAACGGCTGGGATTACAGGTGTGAGCCACTGCACCTGGCCCAATAGGTAGTTTTTCAACCTAAGCCCCGCTCTCTCTCTACGCTCTCTAGAAGTCCACGGTGTCTATTGTTCTCCTGTTTATGTCTAAGTGTGGTCAATTGTTAGCTCTCACTTACAAGTGAGAACATGCAGTATTTGGTTTTCTGTTCCTTCATTAAGTGGCTTAGGATTATGGTCTCCATCTGCATCCATGTTGCTGCAAAGAACATGATTTCATTCATTCTTATGGTTGTGTAGTATTCCATGGTATATTTGTACCACATTTTCTTTATTCAGTACACCATTGATGTGCACCTAGGTTGATTCCATGTCTTTGCTATTGTGAATAGTGTGGCAATGAACATACACATGACACAATTCTCTCTTCTTAAGAAGAAAATGTCATATGCGCTCCATCTGGGAGGATGAGACCTTTCTACTCCATTGATTTCTACTTCTTTCTTTTATATCGGTATGGCCCATATCCTGGATGTCAGAGGCCTCATAGAATAATAGGGAACAAAACTGAAAGTTGGAGAAACCTGTGGAGAGGAAGTAGCTTCTAGGTTATTTTCCACGTTGTTGAGCTGTGCAACTAGGAAAAATGACTTCAGTCCTCCTTGAAACTTAATTTCCTCATCTATCAAATGAGAATACTGGGCCTGATATTGTCTAAGACTGGGTTATCTGCTTTGAGGAATAGACCCAATTATTGAGAATGATTTTAGAAAAACTCAGTCAAAGACCTTGATGTCACTATCAAGATTCATCGTGACAAAATCGATTTTTTAATCTGATTTAAGGTAAACTTCCTCATCATTTGTTAAGTACAGCCATTCTGTGTTTCTGTGATTACTTACATGGCCTTAGTGGGGACAGATAGCAGGAAAGGTTCATTTATTTTTAAAATTTTCGGTTTTTTTCATTTAGTTTTATTCAAATATATGATTTTATTTAAATTTGTAAGTAAACAGTAGTCATGGGTTTTGTCATCTTTGTTTTTAAATTTTGTTTCTTTGATTTTCTTTCCCTAATCTCACACAAATTTTAATACGCCCTTCCTTTTCCAGTAACCTACAAAACAATCTGATGGGTTTTCTCTCCTATTTCTCCTCTACGTAGATAAGCCTATACACGCATATGTACATAAACATATGTATTTTTTTCTTTATTTCTGAGTGTTTGGATTTAAGCAACACAAACATTTTCTTCTATTTTTTTTTTTTTTGACTCAATAATACTTTGTCAAGATCTTCTCTGGCAGTTTTCATTCCCTCTTTTAAGTAGTTACATGATATTCTGTGGTGAAACTACCATACATTATTCAGCAACTCCTTTCCTAACAGGCCAATAACTATAGCTAATCCAGTTTCTACCTATTTCTAACAATTTTGTAGAAGGTTTCCAGGAAGAATTTGGAAGATCTGAGTTAAAGATTTTATTACATTTTAAGAGCTTTAATAGATTGTTTTTCAAGAAGGCTGTAGCACATTACCTTCTGCCAACAATAGATGAAAATTCCCTTTCTCCATATCTCCATCAAGGGTAGGTACTATAGCACCTTTTAGTTTTTATCAGTCTGATGGAAAATCATTCATTTTAACTTTATTTTTTATTTACTTAAATTTTCATTAGTATAAAAATCTTTTCATATATTTGGCCATTTTAAATTTTTGTTCATAAATTATCAATTTTTATGTATATTCCTTTCCTTTCCAATTCTTCCTGAATTGTCTTTTTTCCTTAGGAACTTGTAAAAGTTCTTGGTATATTAAGGAAACTGTCCTTCTCTCTTACATCTGTGTTATATTTCCTCACCAGATATATGACATTGACCTTATGGTATCTTTTTGCATATATGTTTTTTCGGTTTTAATTTTTCAAAGAATTTTCAGTGTTTTTACGTTTTAGTTTCTGAATTTTCAGTTTTGAATAGGAATGTTTCCCTGAACTCTATATTATATAATAGGCTTCTTGATTTTCTTTTATGATATTTATTATATATATTGTTTTAAAATTTAAGCTTTTAATCCATGTAAAAACTTTAAGATGGGAGCCCATTTTTGTTTTCTTCCGGATAGATGAATGACTAGCTATGTCATATTCAATTATTCAAATGTTCATGTTCCTTTTCTCACTAATTTTGAATTACTGAACCTGCCACATACTTAACATACTGTGATTTAATTCTGATTTCTATTTTCTGTTCAAATATTTATAATTCTTTGTACAGAAAGGCAAGTTTCCCTTCAGAATTATCTTCCTTTTTATAGCTTTATTGTCTGTTCTCAGGCATTTTTTCTTTTGTGTTAAATTTTTTCCTAATTGAAATGAGCTCTATACTAATTTTGAAAGAAATAACATTTCTATTATATCGACTCCTCCATAACAACATTTTATACCTTTTCTTACTTATTTTATTCTTATAGTTATTTTAATATTCTTTGGTTTTATTAACATAAATCCCCTCCTTTTGTTTTAAAGTCTATTCCTATTTGTTTTATTCTGATTGCAGGTGGCTTTTCCTCCCATATTCATGTGTGGCTACTTTTTGCTAGAATAGAGAATAGCTATTGATTTTTATATACTTATCCTGCATCCATCTTACCAAGCTCTATTCTTAGAAGGATAAGGGTTTTATCTTATTTTAAACTAATATCTCACAAGTTTTCTAACTATAAAATAATATAAATTTTATCTTATCTTTTGATGGGAATATCACTTAGTTTTCTCATTTTATTACATTTATTGATGCTGCCAACTCAATTTTGAATAGTAATGGTGATCATAGATTTCTTTCTAGTTCTTGATTTCTACTGAAATAAGTTTTGTTGCTTATGGTATTTATGTTTGGTTTTTGATAAATGACTAACCAATGTGGTTGCTTAATATAAATTGTTTCTTTCTGATGGCATGTAGTCTTGTTTATTAGGAATATATGAATATTATAAAGTACTTTTCCAGAATCCATAATAATAGACTATCTTTTCTGATTTTATTTTTTGATATAGTGGGTTATGTTAATACATATCCTGATATTAAAACACTATTGCTTCATTGAAATAAATTCAGCTTCTTCAAATATATTGTTTTTTTGTATTACCAACTGTTTTATAAGGTGTTTAAAATTTTAACTTTTATTCATAAGATTGGTCTATCTTTTTCTTTTTTATATTACCTTTTCAACTTTTGATAATGAAGTTATGCTGATTTAAAAAGTGAATTAGAGAGCCTTCCATTTCTTCCTATTGTTTAGAGAAATTTAAGCATTCCGTTTTCACAAGGTTGGGTATTTAATGACTTCCCTAATCTTCTCTGGCTTTGATATATTTTTATTCTTAAAATTTTAGTAATTCATATTTTTCCAAGAATTCATTTTGTCCAAGACCCCAAAACTTGCTGCCCCATAGTTACCAGTAGAATTTCTTTCCTTTGCATCTCTGGTTAGAGCCTTAATCTCATATCTAGACTTCTTTATTTTTGTTTCTTTCTTCATGTTCTGGCACACTAAAGACTTTACTAACATATTAGTCTCTCAAAGAACTGGGTTTAGATATGTTTATTTTTTCTATTTCTATTTCCGAAATTTCAGCTTTTACTTTCTTCCTTCTTTTTGAAGTCAGCCTCTTCTTCCCTCCCTCCCTCCTCATATTACCTCAGATAAGTTCTTAGTTCTAGTTTTGTCATCTTTAATTATGAAGATATTTAAGAAGACACATTTTCTCCTAAATATCATTTTCATTGTATCCTGTAAGTTGTGGTATCATGTATGTTCATTTAAATTGCTTTATAGAATAATTATAACTTCCATTTTAATTTTAGCTAGAGCTGTATGGGTTTAAGTTTTTGTTGTTGTTTTTGCTTGTTTCCTTAATTCTGAAGCAGCTAAGTTTTTTTGGTCACTCACTTTTTTCCCCTAATTTTATTGCCGCAAGAATGTGGCCTATAAACATCTATTATAAACTGATTTTTGTTTTGTGGTCAAATATTTGATTGTTTTTGTGTACATTGTAAGAACTTACCAAAAAATGTGTTCATTGAAAAGATTTAGTGTTAATTCTTACATTTTTACTTTTGCGTATTTTTTTATCTACTAGAATAGACTAATCTAGACAGAATTTTTTTTCCCATTGTGATTATATGCTCTGTTAAATTCTTCCTGTCTTTCCCAATAGTTTTTGGCTTATATGTTTAGCCTACATATTATTTGGTTTACACGGTTTATGATCATTTTGTCTTTTTTTTTTCCAAGTCAAATTGCATGTCTTTATCTTGTTTGTGTTTTTAATCTGTAGAACCAAGATTTTTGTTATTAATTTTGGCTCTTCTGCTCTCATATGATTTGTACTGACCTGGTATCTCTTTGTCCATTTTTTATATCAAATTTTCTTATCACTTTATTTTATGAGTGTTTCTTCTAAATAGTCTATATTTCACTTTTAATACAGTCTGACAGTTTGTGTTTTAATGGAATAATACAGTACACTTTCCATTTTACATAACTTTTCTGCTTGACTTTTGGTTCTTTTAAAACAGAGCTTTTCAACTTGGGTACCACTAATGTTTTAGGCCAGATAATTCTTAATTTTGGAGGCCTGTCCTATGAATTGTATGGTAGTAAGTAGCAACCCTGGCCTGGTCTCTACTCACTAGATGCTGGGGGCATTCCTCTAATACCTCACACCCTTTTCCAGTTGGACAATCAAAAACATCTCTAGACATTACAACATGTCTTCCTCTGCAGGGAAGATCCACACCTCCCACCTCTGCTTGAGGTCTGCTGCTTTACAACTTTAGGATCCCAGGTGTTGCACCCTAGGCCTGACAGTTCTACACATAGGTTGTTCTGAATATTTGTTGGGGGCAACTTCCTCTAAGTCAGGTGTACCTAGGGTGACCAACAATTTACTTTGTCCTGACTGAATAGATTCCTGTGATTTGGGATTTTTAAATTTTATTTTATTATTATTATTTTTTTGAGATGGAGTCTCGCTCTGTTGCCAGGCTGGAGTGCAGTGGCACTATCTCGGCTCACTGCAACCTCCACCTCCCAGGTTCAAGCAATTCTCCTGCCTTAGCCTCCCGAGTGGCTGGGACTACAGGTGCATGCTACCATGCCCCGCTAACTTTTGTATTTTCAGTAAAGACGTAGTTTCACCATGTTGGCTAGGATGGTCTTGATCTTGACCTCGTGATCTGCCTGCCTCAGCCTCCCAAAGTACTGGGATTGCAGGCGTGAGCCACCGTGCCCAGTCTGTGATATGGGACTTTCAGTGCTAAAACCAGGAAACTCTTGGGAAAACTGAGATGGATTGGTCCCCCTGGATGTACCTCTTAAATTCTGTTGTTATACAATATAGACTTGACCAAAGAGAACAGTACAGTAAGGTCTACTAAGTCACCAAAGCAGTTCTCATTTTTCACTCTCAGCTTCCCCAAGTAACATGTCCTCATCTAAGTATGTTCTGAACTCACAATTGTGAAATTATATTAAAAATCTTACATGTATCTGAGAATAATGCTAACATGCCCCTAGACAGCTATAAAGCCTATCCTATATCCTCTTATATGTAATCACATCTATACATTTAACATATTTATTGTTTATTATTATTTACTTTTCATCTTGAAATCCCTTTCTGGATTATTTGTTGTTGCATTGGTCCTCTTCCCGCCCGCCATGGTAATTTTCTTAGGCAAGATACTTGGGTAAAATACTTTCTGAATTTCTACTTATCTTTGAATAACTTAATTTTACTCTCATAGGTGAATGGTAATTTAGCTAGGTGGAGAATTCTTGAGTTTCAGTTCTTTTCTCTCTTAAGTCTTTTCTTACAAAGACTTCAAGCTTCTTGGGTTGCATATGAAGAGAAAGATGCCAGTTTGATTCTTTTTGATTTGTGCTTATGTTTTCTTTATTGTCCTTGTTTTATTTTTTAAATACAATAAGCACACATATTCTTCTATAGCTACTGTCTCTTTTCTGCTACTACAAAGACCTTGTGATGGTGGAGAGACAGAGTATTGGGGGATGAACAGAACTGCCTTCCATTTTCTTTAGCCTAAGGTTAAATATTCATTTTTCTACAAATATTTTGTCTGGTTTTAAGGAATTCTCTATTTATTTAAAACATGCATTTGTCATTTCTTCTGGGAGCTCTCAGACTTCATTCTGCATTTTAGCTGTTTCAGTCTCTTCCCAGAGGAGGCATGCATGAAGGGGTGGGACATTAAGGCCACTGGAGGTTTGTGATGTCTTCCTGTCATCCAGCTCCGACTCTGGTAGCTCTGAAGAACACAAGGACCTCCGCTTGTGGTCTCAAGTCTCTTCAGGGCTAACGTGCCATCTGGATGGTGTTTTCATGTAAATGTGACACCTGGAAGAAATTCCGGAAACTCATTCTAGGTCTAGCATTTGAGCTTCTTTGGTGTATATTCACTAAATGCAGAAGGGATTTCTCCTCTCTGAGCTGAGCTCTTCTTCCTTTCCATCAAAGCATTTTTAAAAAGCATGTTTTACAATAACTTCATCTTCAGAAGAAACTAGAGAGTGGAAAAGAAATCAGGCAAAACTCTGGGAACCTCTGTGACCTCACTGCTAGAAATGAAAGGGAAACAAGTCAATTACAATATTTACTGGATATCAAGAGTCCTTGAGAATGTATGGAGGGGTTTTATTTGATGCTCTGGGGTTCCTTACTTTTGGATGAGTGGCTTTGAAAGTGACTGTATCCGGTAAGTTCCCATTCCTATGCTACCTTTGCCATGAAGCTTCTTAGTAGAAAATGGTTTCTCTCTGCTCTGAATCCTAAGAAAAGGTTAAATCACTCATGATACTCACACAGTCTTGGGTATTGAGTAATTTTTGTTCACATCTTCTTTTTTTTGTTATAGAAGGTCATTGTTACAGACAGGCTGTCTTATTCATGTTTGTATTCTCCATAGCCTTTAGCCCTGCCTCTGAAGCATAATAGGTGTTCAATACTGACAAAGAGATAGATGGGTGACTAAAAGAAAGAGACTTGAATCTGCCTGTTTGATTGTTATTTTTTTCTTGGGATCAACTCTCCCCATCTATTTGTAAATGTTAGCTTTAGGTCTATGTTCCATTCCATTGCCATACTCCTTCAAGCCATCTATAGTTTTTCTTCTGCTAATTTAGTTTGGTCCTTATTTAAATCCAGATCAGAAAGATCCTGCATTAAATAAGCCTCCAGGGTGTCAATAAACATCAGGTAGCTATAAAGTACTTTCTAGCCATTAATTTGCTTTCTTTCTCCTTTCTCCCTTGCTTATCCTTCCTGTCCCTGCCTCTTCTTAGCCAACCCATCTCATCCACCCTCCTATATTACAAATACACACCCTGTTTGTTGTTTATGGACAGATACAAATACTGTATTCAATTTTTGTTGGAAATTTCCTTAGGTATTATTTCTGTTAACATTAAAGATATTCTTCCCCTGGTAAGAAAAACATCTTAAGAGGATATGGATTTTAACGTGGGCACAGAGACTAGGAGAGAATTGGGATTTTCTGAGATTCTACTATATCCCAGGTCTTTGAATATACATCTGTGTGCTACAACAGAAAACATTGACTGGAGTATCAGTCTTTAGCCCCTTCTTATTTTCAAAGTATTTCCCCAAATCCTTCATTCTTATCTGCATTTAAAAGCAAATAAAAAACATTTTTAAGTTCTAATGATTTCCACCAAGAATATTCTCAGCTATAGGACTCAGTTTCTGGTCTTATATTAGGTAGGATCTAGGTTGTTACAAGGGCTCTCCATCAACTCTCAGAAAAGTACAACTGAATAGGTGGAGAGTTGGGAGAATTATGGGCCTGTACAGTAGGACTTCAATTACCAGATATGTTTAGGTTTCCTGTTGGTTAGTACAACTTTTTTGGTGGCAGGAAAGAGAAACTGTTCAAATTAGCTAGATACAGAAGGGAACCTACTGAATTTTTCTGCACTTAGTTATATTGTTGGAAGGACAAACATCTGCCTTGACAAACAGTCAATCCTCTGTGTGACTGGATACGAAGCCTGGATACCACCTTCTCATCTTTCTTCTGTCCATATGTTGGCTGTATTGACACAGACTACCTTCTTCTACAGAGTAGGGAACATGGCTACCAGCAACTTGGATGCCCTGCATTTTCTACCCCTGCCTCCACAGAGAGATTGAAAGTCAATTTCTCCATCCAAATTCAAAAATGCTTCAGCAACATCATAGGTTGACCTATCTGGGGTGAGAAACTCAGTCAGCAGTCACTCCTCAACATTGTCAGTAAATCGGGGTGAATTAGAGTGATACTCACATGTTTGAGGCCCATAGTCAATAAAGGAAGAGACCATATCCAAGAAGATGGGAGCTGTTCTTTTGGGAAAACGAAATATTAGATCTCTATTTTTCCTGTGAAGGAGCAGTTTATAGGTAAGGAAGTTTATAAGGTATAAAAAGTACTCTTTGCTGATGGGTAAGAAGGTTTCTCAAGGGTGAGAATTCTAGGAGTGAATATAAAGGAACTTCAATTTTTTTCTACTGGTGGTTTCAACTTTTTTTTAAACTCTGAAATTACAATGCCAGGTGTAAAGTGAGTGCTCTGTAAATACTTACAAAAGTGACTTAGGTCCTTAGCATCTAAGGACTCTATAGTTCCACATATGATTGTGTGAGGAGACTTCAACATTCCTAGAGTGTGATTTGTGGTTTCTCATGTCTGTTAAGTCACTCCCTGAAAAGATTTATGACCAGAGAAAGAGGGAGGTAAGAATGAAGGGGATGTGAGGCTTGAATTCTGCAAAACTTATATGAAAAGACCCCATGACTCAAACAGGCTGGGCCTGATCCTGCCAATATAGGTAGCCAGGTGCTTCCACAAAGGTCTAGACAAGAGTCAAGTTTGATATCTTCCAGTTCTAAACTTCTGTTTTAAGGTCTGAGAGAGCAAATTGGCATTTGCCACAGTGGTGATGCTTGGTGTCTATTGTTTGGAATGGAACTGGGAATGTGTTCATGTAAGGTTAGAGTGTCCTAGTTTGTCACAGTCTATGGAAACTATATCATGGAACCTGGCATTAGAGAAAGATCCATGTACTCTTTTATAGAAAGAAGAAAATTCTTCATTAAATACTAGGTTACTAAGACCTCAAAGCTTGCAAATGTCCATTCACTTAAAATATCTTTATAGCACTGAATTAATCATTGTGGGGAGATTCAGAATCTATCCCAATGTTCTTTATCATTGTCTCTTAGCATCAGAAAGACTTTATATTTATCTAATTCAATGGGCCTCAAACTCTAACATGCATCAGAGTTATCTGAGGAGTTTATTAATGCAGGTTTCTGGGGCCATCCAGACGTTCTGGTGCGGGATGATGGACTGTTTTGATAAACAAACTGTGTAATCTGATGCAGAGAGCCTGCAACTACACTGTAAGAAATACAAGTCTAGCTCCATTATTCTCCCAAAGGGTTGCCTTTTCTCCCAGTGGACATGTACTGTCATAAGCTGAGTGACCACATAGCAGGATGTTTATGGAGAGGATTCAAGGACAAGATGTAAAACTGAACTACAACATTTTGATCTTTTCTACAACATCAATGACTAGTGGTTATCAGCCTTTCTTGGAGTATTTCAGATGAAGCAATGTTTGCTACATTACAAAATAATCGACAATAGCTAACTCTAGTTCTTCATTATTTACTAAACAGATTTCTCCATCCAAATGCACATTGACCCTCATTCAACTCTCTCTATCCCATCAGAGCAAATTGATGGCTCTATCTGTAACGTGACTTTTCAGATACTGAAAGGCATCCATCACATTCCACTAAGTGATTTCCCCACCCTCCACCAAGATGATTTTCACTAAGTATTTTAGTCATTCCTCATAGAACATGGTTTCCAGATTTGGACCCCTAGTTTCATCCTCTATATTTTTTCTAATTATTAAAATATGCATTTACCTAAACAGAATTGTATTAGTCAATTTTTGCATCACTACCAAGAAATACCTGAAGCTGAGTAATTTATAAAGAACAGGGGTTTCATTGGGACACAGTTCTATAGGCTGTATAGGAAACATGGTGACAGCTTCTTCTCCTGGTGAGGCTGCAGGGAGCTTACAGTCATGGTAGAAGGCAAAGGGGGTGCAGAAACCTCACATGGTGAGAAACGGAGCAGAAGAGGGATGGGGGAGGTCCCAGTCTTTTAAACAACCAGATCTCATGTGAAGTAATAAGAAAGAATGAACCCATTACCAAGGGGATGGTGCTAAACCATTCAGTAGAGATCCTTCCCTAAGATCAAATCACCTAACACCTGGCCCCACCTCTGACATTGGGAGTCACATTTCAACAAGAGATTTGGAGGGGACAAACATCCAAACCATGCCAAGAATAGTCTAGAGATAGTCTGACTCCTGGGGGAACTGAGGAGGTGGGTTTGTGGGGTGGGGTGTGTGTATGGACAAGGGGATTGGGAGAGATAACAGACATTTCCCCTCTAAAGCTGGGGACGATGAGGCTATACTTCTACTGACTCCATATAAAAGGGTAGTTGCCTTAAGGAGAAAAAGTCATAGTTTGGTTAATATAAAGTCAGGGATGAACAAAACTTTCTAGATCAGTTTTTCTAGGAATTGCCATCAAGGTTTTCTCTCCATTTGGCTTGTGTGTTTGTTTTTCTGAACAAAACAAAGTTAGACGAATGAAAGAATGTCCGGATTATGACCAGTAAGGTATCTTTTAGACTATTTCTTTCTTCCCTGACAATAATTTTTTACTGTGACCCAGTCACAGACTAATCTCTCTAGTCTAATATTTTGAAATTTATTGCTCATGTGGGGATTTTCCTATGTGCCTCCAACTTGTGATATAGAACTCCTCTAAAATTAATTTTTTTTGAAAATTTTTCTTAATTTTCCAATTTTTTGAAACTTGAAAAGCTGGGAAAACATTTAGATTATTCTTCCTCCAACCCCCGTCTTTTTGTGTCAAACCACCACAGGATTTTTTTATATACTTTATGACAGCTTTAAAAAAATCTTGTATTTTTTCCTCATCACTAAGTTTCACTGGCCTTGCTATGTATCTGGTGTGGGGTGTAAATGCCATTTCATTAATGTTATTGTTATTCCAAATGGTGGTGAGTGACCTGCAATTAAACAATAATTTAGGGAAAGATGAGAATGTGATATAAAAATTTATTACTATCTATCTTTTGTTTTCCCTGCTCGACCTGTTTTTTCTTCAAATGATTCTATGATTATTTAAAATTAGTAAGTCTATGTAACACACTTGGATATCATACCACATTCCCCTATTTGTGCCTATAAATAAATTATATATGTAGTTTATGTAGACAATACATAAAATCTCAATCTGTCATGTGCATGTATGTGTGCATGTATATAAATTTGATTTATGTCAATATAACCTGCTTTAGTTTAGAGGAAGAATATAGTTGAGAGTATTGAGGTCATTATTAATGTCAGTTATGCTGAGAACTAGGAAATTCACTCTAAACATATAAAGAAAGTTGTGTAACAGGTTTAGGCTCCTCTAAAATGAGGGTCCCTCTAAGACATAAGAGAATGAGAAAGCAAACAAGAGAGAATATGTCTTTTCCTCAGACTCCCTGTCCAGGTCTCCAAATTTCTACCTGAGAGACTCACCCCCCAAACCCCATTTAGAATGCCTTATACCTTAAATGTATATTTTCCCATTCTAAGAATCCAAACATGATGGTATCAAGAATTCATTTTTGGTTTAAGGTTAGTATCCTTCTGACTATTTTGGCAGGGAGAGAGCATTTTGACAACACAAATGCCTTTCTGAATTTTTCACAGCACTCTTCTGTACTTTTTGTAATCAGAAAAGGAGAAAAATAGTTTCTCATTTCTATTAAATATTCAGTGGGCAAATATTAATATGAAAGAAAATTGAAATTCTATGGTACACTCAATAAGTGGCAGTTTAGATTATATTAGAAATATTGTAATTCTCTTCAGGCCGACTAACAGAGTCAAAAATGGAAATCTAAAATGAAGCTAGAACACTGTATTAAGTGTTACAATGTATGCCTCCGTTCCTAACCTATGTGGGACAGTGACGGAACTGAAGCCTTTGAAGGACCCCAGGGTGGATCTCGCCTCCCACATGTAGAGCTGAGTGACTGTAATTGACAACACTCTCTGCGAGTCAGTTTTTTCATCAGAATCCCTCAGGTGTCTGGACCCTCAGGTCCAACTTGAACAGGCTCTAGATCAGCAAATCCATTCCTTTGCCCATGTCTGTGGTTGTCTTGTGCAAAGGCAGAGTAGAGTAGTTGCAACAGAGAGTGAACAACCCATAGACCCAAAAATATCACTCTCTGGCTCTTTAAGAAAACATTTGCTGATTTCTAAGCAAATCTAAATGAAAGAAGTCTGAGATAAAATGACAATGACCATTATGTCTACTGGAGCAATTTGTCACAGATAACATAGTTTTACTTTAGTAGGACTCTTGCTGTTTAAATCCAAAAAAGTAACTTCAGCCAAAGAACACAAATAATGGAAGAAATGTATGGAGAGCAGCGTTATTCATGGTGTCTGCAATTACTGATAGGTAGTTGCCTATTTCCTTAATACAGTTTTGTGATGATGCACCCCAGACTAGCACATCAGCATCTCCTCGGAAGGAGTTAAAAATGCAAGTTATCAGGCCGCATCCCAGACTTACTGAATCAGAGACTCTGGATGAGGCCAGCAATCTGTGCTCAACAGGACCTCTAGGTGCTTCTGAAGGTTGCAAACATTTGAGAACCAGAGTTATATTTAAAAGGGTTTTGTAGACTCTGTGAGGTTAGAAAAAATATAAGGTTGCACATTCTGTTACATGCTGAATCGGCCTTGATGACATAGGAAGGAGGAAGGAAACTATTGTCTAGAATTTATATTCCCTTTGGTATCCAAGTAGCTAAATGCAAAGGAATGTCCAACATCCTACTAGGTTTCTGGGCTCTAGATTGCATCCAGAGAAGGGGGAAAAAGACAATGTTAACCACTGGGGAAGTGGCTCCAGCAAAGAAGATTCCTGTCTACACTCTGTCTTCAGTAATCATTCAGACTTTCTACTTGAGATTAATAGTGACAGAACTGCCAATGGCCTTTGAACAGTAGGTTGAACTATAGATATGATGAGGATGATAATTTCCATTTTATAAAGAAATGAAAAGATGAAAGTGAAGCTCGGACATTGACTTATCTGAGAAAACCCAGCCGGTAAGTGACAGATCCAGGATGTGACCTCAGACCTGTCACCAGAGCTTGTTCTCTTTCTGCTACAACACATGCTTTCCCAGGATGGGAGCAATAGAAGGTTCTGCAAGACCTAACTGACAGCGCCTGTTAAAGCTGCTTCTGCTGAGCAGTTCTGCTTTTATTTGGCTGGGTTTGGACTTCCTGGACCTCTGTCTGAACACAAAGTGATTAGAAAGCCCTGTGTTTGGCAACAAGCATGATGGGGAGTGTGCTGTGCGTGGGTCTATGGGAGCACAATGTGTTCATCAAACCACACGGAGGGAGTGCCCTGCTGGAGTCTCCATCCTGCGGAGGCCAATGAGTATGGCAACCTGAGGAAAATGGCTTCATTGCAGCATAGCTTTAAATGGACGCTTTTGGACTACAGATTCTGCCCAGCTCACCCAGAGAGTGTTTATCAGAATCACAGCAGGGGTGAGGAGGGTGAAGCTTGGCAAAACATTTTTGAAACTTTAGTATTCCTATTGTTTTTTTTAAAAACAAATTACTGAAATTATCCCTTGAAAGAATCTCCTTGGGGATATGCAGACAGTCTATATGGAAGTATGCAGCTAGCAGGAGTAGAAAAATTGCAGAAGCGCTGCAGTGGACTGCGAACTCCTACAGGGTTCTCCAGGCTGTGCCTGGAGACTGTCCATATCCCAATCAGTGCCTGCCATGTACCTTGGACATAGGAGGTGCTGAGAGTATGTTCATAGAATGAGAAAATGATAAATCTGTCAAGAGGCATTAATTATCATAGTAATGCTGGAAAGAGATTTCTAAGCATGAGAAGTCTATTTATAAGACTATTTAAATACATATCAAGGTCCTATACTATTATGATGGACGTTAATAAATGGGTATGGTACAGATGTTGACAGGGTCGTATTCTCTTACCTGTAATCCATCACCTTGTAGACAAATGTATTTTCTCCTGTTACCACTTCATGGTGGCCAAGTCATGGTAACCTCAGAAATGCAGGTTACTGGTCGGGCACAGTGGCTCACTCCTGTAATCTCAGCACTTTGGGAGGCTGAGGCAATCAGATCACCTCAGGTCAGGAGTCCGAGACCAGCCTGGCCAACATGGTGAAACCCCATCTCTACTAAAAATACAAAAATTAGCCAGGCATGGTGGCGGTTGCCTGGAGTCCCAGTGACTCGCTGAGGCAGGAGAATCACTTGAACCCAGGAGGCGGAGGTTGCAGTGAGCCGAGATGACACCACTGCACTCCAGCCTGGTGATAGAGTGACACTGTAAAAAAAAAAAAAAAAAAAAAAAAAAAGAAATGCAGGTTATGTATGCAATTCGATAGGCATGTTACCTTTGGATACTGTCTCTTGCTCCTGCCGTCCAGCCCTAATGCCCTTATAGTGCAGCAGGGGAAACACAGTGTGGGGGAGGATAATTACACTGGGCCAGCTGCTAGCCTAGACCTGGCTGCCCCCAGTCCAGGATCAAAGCAGAGAAATAAGAACATTCTATATTAGGCTTTTATTAATGCTGTATTGCTGCTGTGGGTGAGAACTTGAAGGAGAATGATGAAGAGGCTTAAAGGAAGGAGAGAGATGCAATCTTTAACTCTGCTGGGCACAAGAACCTTTGGAAATAATCAAAGTTGGTCTGGTGTAGATTGGGCTGCTGCAGCTACTAAAATAATTTCAGTGAAAATTCAGGTCTGTAGAAAACAGATATAGGTAAAAGTGAATCCAAGGAAGGTATTGATCTTATTTCCCACTCACCTCTTTTCCAGTGACAAATCACCCTCATCTCAAATCACAGCTTCCCCATAATGAGGAGAACTTTATTTCTTGATTATGAAATCTAATACAAGGAGCTTCATCCATTGCATGAAGGGGAAAGGAATTTCCAGGGATTGGGATGAAGGAGCTAAGGGCAGTGCAGTGACATCTTGCAGAGTTCCATTCAGTGGTAGTAGTGGAGAGCCTCTTTGAGAACTGCTGACTACGATGAGCAGTCCTGGCACCATCACAGCAGACGTGGCCACATGGGCAGGGTAAAGAAAACTGCCACTGTTGGGTGCCTACCTAACAGCTCTCAGACCATTCTTCCAAAGTCTTGTTTTAACACTGCAGAACAATGCACGCAGGAAAGATTGGCCTCCCTTGGGCCCTAGAGGAAGCACCACGATTGATTTAAGCTAATCATGAGTATGTTATTTTCCTTTGCTTGTGACTGTTTTGGCTGCAGGCATGTGACATTCTTCTGGCCATTGAGACCTATCCTATGGAAAAACTTACTGGAGGCTGCTGGGAAAGATTTTCCTCTTTTTTTTTTTTTTATTTAGGGAAGAAAGTTATTGATGCATGAGAAGAGGTTCTCTCTGTTCTTCCAGAATCAGCTGTAGGAGGAAGTGATACCTGAATTTGTGGCAGGCATTTTGTGACTGCTGGTAACAAATTACCACAAACTTGGAGCCCTAAAACAACAGAAACTTATTCTCTCTCCATTACAGAGATTAGAAGTCCAAAATTAGTATCATTGGGCCCAAATCAAGGTGTCAGCAAAGTCTTGTTTCCTCTGGATGCTCTATGGGAGAATCTTTGTCTCTTCCAGCTTCTGGTGACTGTCAGCATTCCTGGGCTTATGACCCCATCACTCTGATTTTTAATGCCAGCATCTTCAAATCTCTCCTGCTCTGTCTTCTCATCTCCTCCTCTGTGTGTTATCAAATATCCCTTTGCCCTCTTCATATAAGGATATATGAAATTCCATCTAGGGTCTACCCTAATAATCCAGGCTAATTGCCCCATCTCAAGCTCCTTAATCCAATCATATCTGCAAAGAACCTTTTTTGTCATATAAGGTAATAGTCACAGGTTCTAGAGATTAGGACATGGATAACGTTTTGGGGAAAGTTTTTCAACTTACTATAGTGGTCAGAGAGGAGAGCCACTTACACAAAAACTAAAAAAGTATCTGAAAACTCAATGCCACTCATTTTCTGAATTAAGCAATCCTGGATATACCTATCTCTAGACTTACGCAAAATAATTTACTTATTTCTAAAGCTATATTGGTCCAGGTATTTTATTATTTGGACTTAAAAGTAGTCAGCTGGCAAAACCATTTGAGACAACTTCTTGGAGAGTTCTTAAAATATCTAGCTTAGGGAAAGAGAATGAGGTTGCATTTTTTAAGTGTATGTGTGTGTGTTTTAATCATCATGTAAACTGATAAGAGTTAAGCAGGGTTTCCCAACCTTGGCACCGATGACATTTTGGGCCAGATAATAATAATAGTTTTTTTGTGGAGGGTTGTCCTCTGCATGGTAAGATGTTTAGAAGCATCTTTGGCTTCTGTACATATGAGATTCTGGTAGCAACCCCCAACCCAGTTGTGACAACCAAAATACCTCCATATATCAATACAAATATACCCTGTGTGGTATAATTCCTCCCAGCTGAGAACAATTAGGCTAAGGCTGTCATTGGGGGTATTTAATATAAATATGACTTTATATTGTAATAAGAGATACCTGACATCAAGATATTCAGGTTTTATTTGTCTGGAGAATGTAACTTCTAATCTTATGTCCTTTGTTAAGGGACTGAGGTAGGTTTAAGGAGACAATATACCTGGATTATGAATGCCACAAAGATAGCCACCCATGGGTATAGATAAGTGGAGTGTATTCAGGTATATACAATTAAAAGTAACTGCATCTGGTTATATAAAACATAGTTGCTTAAGTGCCTTGTTACTTGATCTAGTGTTATCTGTGTCTCACATATACTTGGAAGATGGAGAAAGTGTTCACAGACCAAATTGAGGGCTGGGCTGCCATTTCTTATGGTCCAATAATGAGATGCAGATGAACTGGGGAGGAAGAGATTTTTTATTTCTGTAACCAGTTACAGGGAGAAGACATGGAAAATATCACTAGATCAACTCAAAATTACAAAGTCTTCCAGAACTTATATACCTTCTAAGCTATATGTCTATGTGTAAGTGTACATTCATCTAAAGACATAAGTGATTAACTTCTTTTATTCTATAACTAAGGTCTGAGTCCTGAAGAACTTCTTCTGGAGCCTCAGTAAGTTTACTTAATCTAAATGCTTCCAGGTGCTAGAACGATTACCCTTATCTTGTCTCCTGCTAAATCACAGAGGTTTGGTGAGTTCCTTCAGACCCTCAATAAGCTTGTGTGCAGAGGTCTGGGGAGTTTCTTCAGGCCCCCCAATAAAACTTATTTAATCCTAAACAGGTCCTGTTAAGAATTCCTTCATTGTTTTGTCATGCTTTAACGCCCAGGAAATGCCTGGGCAAAACTCTTGGTGGGCTTTTGTTACATTTCAGCCTTTGTATAAAGGCACTGGCTCTTTCAGCTTTTAATATTTAACTTAACCACTTAGTCAGTGCTGGAACAGTTGTTATGGAGGCCTGCATTAATGAGAGCTGGCCTGCCACAAAAGTACCTGAGGACAATTATATTCATATGATACTCTTTCAGACTTTTACTCCAAGACTCGCAAGTCCTCTGGCTGAGACGATAAAGATTCTTCTGATTGTGGAATGAAGTCCACATTAAATATTTATGCCTCTGTGCTTGTGCTGCTTTGGTGACGTGTGGGCTTGATCATCTACATGTAGCCCACCTAACTCCATCTTTACATATCTGTGTACCCATCTCTGGAGTTTTGTTTATGTTTACTTTGAACTGTTCTTCTGTGTTACTGAATTCCACGCATCCTTCAGGAAGAAACTTATATCCATGTTCATCATAAAATGTCTCCTGATAACTCCAGCCAATACTACAATCCACAACTATTCCCAATATTTTCTGCTTGGCATTTGCAGTACTTGTTGACTTCAATTAAATATTTGATATTTACCTGTATCTTCAGTTTTTCCTTCATTATTTCACATGACCAACCCTTGTTTCCTTAGACAAAGCATCAGCATTTTGAGGAGAGGACCGACTATCTTTGCTATAATAATCGGTAATCCTCACCCCTAAACAACCCAGACTTAAGAGTGCTGAGTTTCATATATGAGATCATGCAGTATTTGTCTTTCTATGTCTGACTTCTTTCGCTTAGCACAATGTCCTCAAGGTTTATTCATGTTGTCACAAATGACTAGATTTCCTTTTTTGAAAAGGCTGATTAGTATTCCACTGTGTGTATACACCACATTTTCTGTATCTATTCTTTCACTGATGGGCACTTTGATTGTTTCCATATCTTGGCTATTGGGAATAATGCTTCAATGAACAGGGGAGTGCAGATATCTCTTTGACATCCTGATTTCATTCCTTTTGGATATATACCCAGAAGTCGAATTGTTGGATCATATGGTAGTCAAAAGAAATAACATTTCAGTTATGGAGGAGGATTAAGTTCAGGAGATCTATTATGAAACATGATCGCAGTTAATAGTATTGTATTCTTGAAAATTGCTAAGAATAGATTTTAAATGTTCTCACTAAAAAAAAAAGTGTGTGAGGTAATAAGTGTGTTAATTAGCTTGATTTAGTCACTCCTCAATGTATGCATATATCAAAAGGTTATGTCATATACTATAAAAGTATATAATTTTTGAAAATTAAAAAAATAATTTAAAAAACAGTGCTGGGCGTATCAAAGTACTTCAGACAAAGTACTTGTTGAACTGATTTGAATAAAAAATATCTTAGCAGTATGGATTTTTATTCCACCCAGGAAAGGCTGCCTTCCTAGGGACTTTCAGTGTGACTCCCAGCTGGGAATCCGGTTGGAAGTAAGCTGGGATGTAATGGTTTTATGACAATCTAGGACAATACTTAATTTGTAGTGCTAGCAAAGAGTTGTTTGACATGTCAATATTGCATGACACATAAAGAACAATCTGGGGCCAGGTGTGGTGGATCACACCTATAATCTCAGCACTTTGTAAGGCCAAGATGAAAGAATCACTTGAGCACTAGGCAACATAGCAAGATGCTGTAAAAAAAAATTACACAGGCATGGTGGTGTGTGCCTGTAGTTCCAGCTGCTTGGGAGGACCTGGGAGGTGGAGCCTGCAGTGACCCATGATCATGCCACTGCACTGCAGCCTAGATAACACAGCAAGACATTACTCAAAAAAGGAATATGATTTGCTAAGCCCTGTGCACGTCCAATAAATTGACTAGAATCATCTGCAGTTGTGTCTACTCTAGAGGCAGCAGTTGAGAAAAGTACCTCAGGATTTTCTTCAAAAGATGATATCTTTCAAAAGAAAGATATGATTTCCTTCAAAAGAAGACTCCAAGAAAAGGAGATTTAAATCTCATGAGCAGGTCTTGTTATATTCAGAAGGGCACACTTTCATAAAGAGAATATGTGGTCATTGTGAAACTCAAGGCCATTGCTTCTCCATGAGCTCTTAGCAATATTAAATAGAATTTCCATGTTTTATTCACTCTAAGATGTATTTAAGAAATATTTTCACATTTGTGAACTGAGAATACATCTTGTAATCATCATAGGCCAGTGGTACTGGAATATAGTGATCATTTTTGAGCATGGATATTAAAACTTGCAGAATGGTTGTTGGAGGCCTGAAAGAAAATTCTAGAGACATTAGTCTATCAGTTTTTTTTTAAAGTTGCATCACCATTAATGATGAACTGAGGCATGGTATGGAGTGGAAAAGGACAGGTATCATGAGGAGTCAGGAAGTGATAAATGTCATATGCAGAACAGGAAGTTATGAGATTAGCTTATTTCTTTTTTTAATGGGTGCACTATGAGTGACATATGGAAACTAAGTCTAAGTGAATTTAAAAGAGCTCCTTCTGTAAGCTTAAACTTCTACTCCTAGGTAATAGGAAAGCATGGGCCATATTTTTTTATTGGCAGAATCATTTCTTAGTGATATACCCAGTAATGATACATCTAACATAAATGTTTTCTTAGACTCAGTGAAATCGGCATCAAGGGGGTTTTAATGACATGAAGAATGAATCAAATAAAATTATTCTTATACAACAAAAAAGAAAATAAGATGCAGTCATAGAATCTAAGAACTGGAAAATAATGTGAGTGCTAGTCTCCTTAGTTACTATTTAGCCACAATATTCACCCTTTCAGGCAATTTTTTTCTCCTTGCTTAAGATGTTTATACTTTAATTACTTTTGATATTTGGGATCCCATTGCTATCTTTAATAAAAAGGAACAGACTAATATTGGGGGCGTTTTATGTTTAGCATACTGAAGTGCCACAAATCAGTTCATATTGGAAAAAGCATTTATCCCCCTAGCCATGTGGATGGCAAGGTTTTTATAAGGCCTGGAGTGTCCAGAGAACCCTGGCAGGCTACTTCTGGCCATTAGGAGCCTCTATTTTTATTCCCGTGTGGTACAAAAATTATCCTTTCCTAGGTATGTCCTAACATGGAAAAGGTTGTGAACACTGCTCTAATAGATTGCCGGTGGCGTCTCTGAAAAAATATGGAATAGACAAAGTTAAAGACTCCATTGCCTCCAAGGCCCTGTCATGATTTGCACAGGTTATGTCCAGAAGGTTTCCTGCAGGAGTGACTACTGCACTTGCCCAGAAATATTTCTTTCTACATTTGCAATACCAGTGAAGCTTGATCAGAACTTATAGCTGTCTTCTTAACAGGTTGGAAAGAGGAACTTCAGCTCTAAAGTAAAGAGTTAAAACTTGAAAACAAGCATCAATTCTACAAAAGTGATTTTCAAAATGTGGTCTCCGGACCAGCAGCGTCAGGACTGTCGGAAATGTTGCAGAGGAAATCTTAGGCCCCAACCTGGACTTATCAAATCAGAAACTGTGGGGTGGGTCTGATGTATCTAGCCTTTACCAAACCTTTCAGATGATTCTGATGCTTGCTTAGGTTCAGGAGCCACAGATTTACAGTGTCCAGAAGACAAAAGGTAACAAAAAAGAATATTTGTTCTCTTGTCCAATAGACACTGGAATATGGTCCCTGGGATTGGGGTCATATTTCTCCTATTGTTTTCTTTTGTGCCTTTGACAAATTATTTAGCTTTGCTAGGCCTCAATTTCTTCCAGTATAAAATGAAGGCAATCAATTAGATATTCTTTGTTCCTTATATGGCCTTTTTATTGCCCTTTTATGTTTAAGTTTCATCGTGTGCTGTGTAGCATCTTTTAGTAGAGCATGGAGGTGGAGGAGTAAAAGTGGGGGTTGCAACTTTTTCAGGATTCTTTAACCATGCTGAGAAGTGGTGGTGGGGAGGAACTTCTTTCTACCCTGGTAAAGCAGGAATTGCAGGGCTTTTCCTGCCTGATGAGTAAGAGATTGCTGTGAAAAGAATGACAGTTTAAGATGTTTTTACTAGTCTCTGGGTTCTAATCCTGGCCTTAATATTAACTCTCACTATGATATCAGGTCAGTCTTAACTCTCTGGCTCTAAGGTCTTCTGTAATGTAAGAAATCAAATAGGAAAACAGTTTTATGTATCTAGTACAACGACTGGCAGAGAGCAAGTGTCCAATAAATGCTCCATTCTTTTTCATCTCAAATATTCTGTTCTTTGCAATTTGCCAGTATTAAAAATGCTTTGCTGGCTGGGCATGGTGGCTCACGCCTGTAATCCCGCACTTTGGGGGGCTGAGACGGGTGGATCACTTGAGATCAGGAGTTGAGACCGGCCTGGCAATTATGGTGAAACCCCATCTCTACTAAAAATACAAAAATTACCCAGGCAGGGTGGTGCACACTTGTAATCCCAGCAACTCCGGAGGCTGAAGGAGGGGGATCGCTTGAACCTGGAAGGCAGAGGTTGCAGTGAGCCAAGATTGCGCCACTGCACTCCAGCCTGGGCGACACAGCGAGACCCTATTTCAAAGAAAAAAAAAATGCTTTGCCAACATTGATTTGGTTCCCACATTATTATGCAGGTTCCTAAGACCATCTCTGGAAGTATTTGCTGACAGCCTGTTAGTGTTCTCGTCAGCTCACATAACCAGTTATCCTTATCCTGCGAAGCCTAACTACCTGCTTTCAAACCAATATTTGAGAGTTCTAAGTACCTTTAAGGATTTGTTGCTTATATGTACCAGCAGTTTCGGGGTATTTTATAACCCCAAGTTTCCTCTCCAAAGCTGCTGGACAAATTACATAGCACACCCTTGTTTAAACTGATGGGGGTGGGGGCAACCTGAATCTGAGTATATCAATAACATGTCTTAGTTTAATTAAAAATGACCTACCAAAGAATGATTAGAAGAAACTTAATGTTTGTGTATTTTATTTATTCATGCTATGTTTAATAGAACCTCACTATTCTTAACACTAACAATGTACTAGACACTTTGTATCTTATTTGATTCTTAGAACCCTCATGTGGGATGGGTTGGATTGCCTCCATTTGGGTAACTTGCCCAAGTTCACTCAGTATGTGACAAAACCAAAAGTGTTTTGAACCCAAGTATTTTTCTTTCCAGGGCCAATGCTTTTTTTTTTTTTTTTTTTTTTTTTTTTACAGAAGCAAAGCTCTCCTAAAACTTATGTTTGCTGGGTAAATGGCTTTAGTGTTTGCATAAGGGGTTCTCTGATTCTCAAAGGTGCTGAGATGGTGTTAAAATTCAAGTTTAATCAATCAACCAATTAGTATTTATTGAATGCTTGCTGGGTGCAAGGATTGCACTTGGTGCTACGGGAAATAACAACAAAGAATCAAGCTGATCCCCATGCCATGAAGGAAGAGAAACACATGAAGACTGGCATGAGATCACGACAAGGCAGCTCCCTGGTAGCCAGGCTGGTAACGAAATGTTTCACGTTCATGATGGGATTTTCTTTCCTTTCCTTTTTTTTTTTTTTGAGACAGAGTCTAGTTCTGTCACCCAGGCTGGAGTGCAGTGGGTATAATCTCAGCTCACTGCAACCTCTGCCTCCTGGGTTCAAGGGATTGTCCTGCCTCAGCTTTCCGAGTAATTGGAATTACAGGCGCCCGCCACCACGGCCAGCTAATTTTTGTACTTTTAGTAGAGATGGGCTTTCACCATGTTGGTCAGGCTGGTCTTGAACTCTTGACCTCAAGTGATCCACCTGCCTCAGCCTGCCAAAGTCTTGGGATTACAGGTGTGAACCACTGCCCCTGGCCCGTGATAGGATTTTTGTTCTTGGAATATCTATCAAATCTTACTATGTTTCTGGCGTTATCTTATGTAACTTTTACAACTACTCTATCTTCATTCTACTGTTGAGTCACCAAGATCCAGAGGGGTGAAATGAACCTTCCTGATTCTTCTTCTTCCTGATTCTTCTTCTTACTTGGCAAGAAGAAGGAATGAGAATCAGTCCTCAGGCTTTTGAATCCAAGTCTGATGCTCCTTCTATAACATTTATTAGTGATCTCTAAGAAAGGGTTCCTAACATTTAGTTTCCCTAAAGTAGGCCTGTAATCTTTTAAATGCCAAGAAACAGGAGTCTAAAGACCATGAGACTTTATTTGTTCAGAGTTTTCCTAGGAAACACACAGTGTCTCTCTGAAGAAAAGACATTAGTTCTTCCTTCTAATGAAAGCAGTTATGCTGGTGTTTGTTCAGGTATGTGCTAGGGATTCAAACTCATACATATTAAAAAGAGCCATTTAGAATTGTATACTGCTCTTCAGAGACCCTCCTGCCTGCCCCCAACTACTTAAAGCAACAAACTGTCTCTGTGGGAGGGAGGCACAACCTTTGTGTGGTTCAGCTGCTGAAGCTGGGGGATCCTTAGTCAGCAGTTGGGCTGAGCTGAGCTGGGCCAGCCTGGCACGGTGGGCTTCCCAGGGACCAATGTCCTCAGGAAGCTTGTCCCTTGGGGAAAGCAGGGCACTATCTTCGCCTGGGAAGTCACCAGCAAGACCAAGCAGAAGAACAATTTTCGGCCATTTCAGAAAGTTCAGGCAGTTGCTAAGTAGCCTTCCCTGGTAGTGCCCACAGCCTGGTAGGTGGCATCAGTATGTTACTTAGCTGCAGTTGTGATTTTGATGGGCATCACCCAGCGTGCCTTTGATAGGGAGCAGCAAAACAAGACAAGACGATGAAGGCTTTCTTGCTTTGTGAAAAGCAAATGTCAGTGCAGCCCCAAAGAATGAGGCAAGCTCAAAGAGAAGCATGAACAAAACTGTTTGCTTAAGGCAAAGGTGTCCAAGGAGAAATTTGAAGTACCTGCTTTGGTTTGGTTTTGTTTGTAGAAAAATTTTAAAAATAATTCCTTTCGAATCAGAAACCTCATATGCCTAATAGATTATCATAGAGTAATCTAAAGAAATGGTTATGGTACTTCCTACTAAGAGATTAACATTTAACTTCCCTAGTAGGCACAAGAATGGTCCCATTTAAAAAGCCCCAAATATAGTAAAATTTCCTTTCAAGTTCAAATTAGAAAATTGAAATCCTACAACTCCTAGCACAAAGATGTGTGTATAACAAACACTCAAAAACATTTATTGCTAAATTAATCTTATTTATTCCATCTTGAAGGCTTTTATCAGAATCCTAATCTTCCTCTACATTCTCATAATGTTTCTATTACATTTAGCCTGGTGTTTAATTTTATCAAATTCTGATTCACAGAGAACTATTAATCCATAGTGTAATTCAGTTAATAATAATAATATTCACCAGAGTGCTTCACACCTGCAACATTATGGTTAAGTGGACATAATGCAACCTGCGTAATTTACAAAGAGGAATACTCCAAAATGTGTTAAGCTAAAAACCAGCTTTCCCTGTGTGTCGCTTGAATAATGCAAAGCTCTGTTGATTGTTCTCATTGTAAAATATAAATGGATTGCTACTCCCTACATTTTTGTTCTACCCTGCTTTGTTAGCTTAGTTATCATAAACGTTTCCCCACCCACACCCCAAAGCTATTTGGGAATAATATATAAAAACATTGGGTGGGAACTTCAATTTCTTCTGTTTCAATCATCTTAAGGGTGGAGATATTAAAGACCAAAAGAAGGTAAGCAAGTAAGAAATAATTCCAGTAATGAAACTTTGGATCCAGAAAGAACCCCAGTAATTATCAAAATTAGGTAATTCTCTTGTGTATAGATGTGGAATCTGAGGCCAGTGAATGTCAGTAGCTTGTTCAAGCTCACCCAGTCAGTGGCAGGTATGTGGTGACCACCTGGGACTTCTCAAGGTCATCACTTCAGTGCTTTATCCACCAGGCAACACTTGGCGGCTGGTTTCCCAGACGTCGACTTGTACTGCACTTGCCTTTGGAGCAGCGGTTGTTGCTTTCTCTCTAGGAGACCAAGAGATGAACTAGATGGTTAGTCAAGTCTTTTTCCAGCACAATGTGCTGAGTCTAGCTGGAAAAATCTTGGAGGAGCCTCTTTTTCCTCACCGGTAAATGGGCAGTGCCTCACGTGCAAGCATGCACCACAAGTTTGTAACAGAAATACAAATTGCAATGGGAAATTCTGATAAATGTAGCTTACTTCGAGGTTTTCATTACTTGAGTAACACTTGAGTATTGTTTCAGCATTCATCCTTATAGCCACCAAGCAAGAACACGACTCTCTTCCCAGTTACCATCACCCTCTCTGCCCTATACTGTGACTCTATTTTGATTTAGGATCTTGTCTCTTATTTTCTTATTGGAGTGTTCTTTTACCTTCTCCCAGTTGGAGTAATTTGTATCTCCACTTGGATATGAGCAGCATCTTATCATATGCTCTCAAGTTTTTCTTAGTGCTCTGGCATTTTCTTGAAGAAAAAAAAATCAAAAAGAAAAACCCTGCCAACATTCAGGAAAATTGTAAAAAATGCTCCTAGCAAGGCATTGTCTCTCTTGTTCACAAGTATTTCTGTTTCTTTCTTACACATTAGCTACCCAACCTACTCAATATAGCCTGTACTCCTTCTTACAGGCAAACTCACCCACAGTTTCCACTTGCCCTTATATGTTGGCATGAAATTCTTTCTCTAACCCAGTTTTTTTTTTTTTTGCAGAACAATAAACACTTTTATTACATGGGCAAAGACACAAAGAATGAGGATTTGTTTGCTTTTCCGAGCCTTGATTTTCCTAAGATAGAACTCCAACTCCTTGCCCTCTAGCATGTAGCCATCTGCTTGGCCACACTGTCCCACCCTTGATATGATGCATGCAAGAAGCTTTCCTTGCTGGAACTGCTCCTCTAGGAGACTGCTGATTTTGGCATTCTGTTTCCTTTTATCATGTTTCTTGTGAAAATTTTTAGATCACTTTTTGTTAAAATCTCTTCCTCGTCAGCAGTCAGCTTGGTCCCCTTCTTGTGGCCTAGGAGCAGCGCATAGTGGGGCTGGTACCACTGTTGGTATGGTGTGCTGTTGATGAGCATGATGCAGTTCTTCACCAGGGTCTTGGTACGGACCGACTGGTTATTGGATGCATTGTAGACAACATCGATGATCATTGTTTTGCAAGTACAACACTCTGAGCCCTAAGAGAAATTCCCTATGTCCAGCCTCAGGGCACGGTATTTCTCATTTCTTCCCTGCACATGGACTGTGTGGATGTGGCAAGGCTAATCTTGGTGTTGGCAGCCAGCTGTGCACCCCAGCTCATACTTTCGCTTCTTGTGGTAAGGCTTTCTCTTGCCCCTGGTCTTGCAGCGCTTTTGCTAGTTGTCCCAAGAGATGCCCATTGCTTTTTAAATTTTGTTGTTTGTTTATTTATTTATTTATTTATTTATTTATTTTTCCATAGGTTATTGGGGTATAGGTGGTGTTCAGTTATGTAAATTTTTTAGTGGTAATTTGTGAGATTTTAGTGCACCCATCATCTAAGCAGCATATTCTGCACCTTATTTGTAGTCTTTTATCCCTTGCCCCCTCACCCGCTTACCCCCAACTCCCAAAATCCATTGTATCATTCTTATTCCTTTGCATCCTTATAGCTTAGCTCCCAAATATCAGTGAGAACATACAATGTCTAGTTTTCCATTTCTGAATTACTTCAGTTAGAATAATAGTTGCCAATTTCATCCAGGTCTCTGTGAATGTCATTAATTCATTCCTTTTTATGGCTGAGTAGTATTCCATCTTTTATATATACCACAGTTTCTTTATCTACTTGGTGATTGATGGGCATTCAGGTTGTTTCCATGATTTTACAGTTGCAAATTGTGCTGCAATAAACATGTGTGCACAAGTATCTTTTTCTTATAATGACTTCTTTTCCTCTGGGTAGATACCCAGTAGTGGGATTGTTGGATCAAATGATAGTTCTACTTTCAGCTCTTTGAGGAATCTCCACACTGTTTTCCATAGTGGCTGTACTAGTTCACATTGCCACCAGCAGTGTAGAAGTGTTCCTTGATCACTGCATCCATGCCAGCATCTACCATTTTTAAATTTTTTTGATTATGGCCATTCATGTAGGAATAAGGTGGTATTGCATTGTGGTTTTGATTTGCATTTTTCTGATCATTAGTGATGTTGAGCATTTTTTTCATGTTTGTTGGCCATTTGTATATCTTCTTTTGAGAATTGTCTATTCATGTCCTTAGCCCACTTTTTGATTAGATTGTTTATTTTTTTCTTGCTGATTTGTTTGTGTTCATTGTAGATTCTGGATATTAGTCCTTTGTCAGATTTATAGATTGTGAAGATTTTCTTCCACTCTTTGGGTTGTATGTTTACTCTGCTGAGCATTCCTTTTGCCATGCAAAAGCTCTTTAGTTTAATTAAGTCCTGGCTATTTATCTTTGTTTTTATCGCACTTGCTTTTGGGTTCTTGGTCATAAAATCCTTGCCTACGCCAATGTCTAGAAGGAGTTTTCCAATGTTATCTTCCAGAGTTTTTATAGTTTCAGGTCTTAGATTTAAGTCCTTAATCCATCCTGAGTTGATTTTTGTATAAGGTGAGAGATGAGGATCCAGTTTCATTCTCTTACATGTGACTTGCCAATTATCCCAGCACCATTTGTTGAAAAGGGTGTCCTTTTCCCACTTTAAGTTTTTGTTTGCTTTGTCAAAGATCAGTTGGCTATAAGTTTTTGGGTTTATTTCTCGGTTCTCTATTCTGTTCCATTGGTCTTTGTGCCTATTTTTATGCCAGTACCACACTGTTTTGGTGACTATGACCTTATGGTATAGTTTGAAGTCAGATAGTGTGATGCCTCCAGATTTGTTCTTTTTGCTTAGGTTTGCTTTGGCTATGTGGGCTTTTTGTTTTGGTTCCATATGAATTTTGGAATTGTTTTTTCTAATTCTGTGAAGAATTATGGTGGGGATTGCATTGAATTTGTAGATTGCTTTTGGTAGTATGGTTATTTTCACAATATTGATTCTACCCATCCATGAGCATGAGATGTATTTCCATTTTTTTGTGTGTCATCTGTGATTTCTTTCAACAGTGTTTGGTAGTTTTCCTTGTCGAGGTCTTTCACCTCCTTGGTTAGGTGTGTTCCTAAGTGTTTGTGTGTGTGTGTGTGTGTGCACGTGCACGTATGTGTGTATGTGTACAGCTACTGTAAAAGGGGTTAGTTCTTGATTCTCCACTTGATCGCTGTTGGTGTATAGGGGAGCTACTGATTTGTGCACATTAATCTTGTATCCAGAAACTTTGCTGAATTCTTTATCAGTTCTGGAGCTTTCTGGAGGAGTCTTTAGGGTCTTTGAGGTAAACAATCATATCGTCAGCAAACAGTGACAGTTTACTCTCCTCTTTACTGATTTGTATGCCTTTTATTTCTTTCTCTTGTCTGATTGCTGTGGCTAGGACTTCCAGTACTATGTTGAAGGGGAGTGGTGAGAGTGGGTATCCTTGTCTTGTTCTAGTTCTTAAAGGGAATGCTTTTGACTTTTCTCCATTCAGTATTATGTTGGCTGTGAGTTTATCATAGATGACTTTCATTACATTGAGATATATCCCTTATATGCCAATTTTGTTGAGAGTTTTAATCATAAAGGATGCTGGATTTTGTTGAATGCTTTTTCTGCGTCTATTGAGATAATCATGTGATTTTGTTTTAATTCTGTTTATGTGGTGTATCACATTTACTGACTTCCATATGTTAAACCATCCCTGCATCCCTAGTATGAAACCCACTTGACCGTGGTGAATTGTCTTATTGATATGTTGTTGGATTTGGTTAGCTAGTATTTTGTTAAGGATTTTAGCATCCATGTTTATCAGGGATATCAGTCTGTAGTTTTCATTTTTGGTTACGTCTTTTCCTGATTTTGGTATTAGGGTGATGCTGGCTAAATGGAATAAATCAGAGAGGGTTCCCTCTTTCTCTATCTTGTGAAATAGTATCAATAGGATGGGTAACAATTCTTCTTTGAATATCTGGTAGAATTGTTATCTATCTTTTGTATCTAACCACCCAGCAAGTCTACCAGGCTCAGGGCTGGTACAGGGGGTTATCTGCACAGATTCCTGTGATGTGAACCATCTATGGGTATCTCAGCTGTGGATACCAGCACAGTATTTGGGGTGTCTCCCGGGTCCTGCAGGAGCAGTCTGCTTTCTTCGGAGGGTCTGTGGGTCCTTTTGGGATTCCTGATTTATTCCTGCAGTCATTCTGGAGCTAAAATGTATGATATGAGCCTCTGCACACTGCTCTCTCTGTCCGAGTTGGAGCTACAATCTAGTCCTGCCTCTGGTCTGCCATGATGATCTCTTCTTTTTCTCTAACCCAGTATTTTTATCTGAAGTCCTGATCATAGCTACCTGTCTATCAGAAATCTCCACCTGTATCAAATTCAGAGTCTGAAAAACAAATTCCTTATATCTCCAATCCCTACTTGTCTTTTATTGGGTATCTATGAAGTTACCCAAGCCAGACACACAGCTTTCATCATCTGTCTTTTGCTATCCCCTATTGACTCTATCTTCCAAATAATACTACAATAAATCTCTCCCTTTCTCTACTTGTTTTGACTGCCTTTGCTCATCTTCTATTTTCTGGTGTTGTGTAGTAGTATTCTAACTGCTCTCCTGGCTTCTAGTGTTGCCCCTGAAGTTCATCTTTCATACTGCTTAAAGTGTGAACATTCCTAAAATACAAATGTCATTCCACCATCCTCATGTTTATAATTATTCAGTGGTTTTTGGCATTATTTTTTTACTAAGTCAAAATTTCTCCCTATGATAAGTCTCTTTCATATCTCTCCACAATGTGTCTTGGTTATAAGTGTTGACATTGGCTAGAAATTCAGGGGTTTATTGACAAATATTTGGTCAGAGGGATGGTCTGAATCCACTGCTAGAAACATAAAACCCTTGATAAGCTTTCCCTGTCCCTCTGTCATAGGCTGCCCTCTGAAACATGCTAAGCAGGATTAAGTTTATAGACCTGTAAACAGAGACAGAATGCCATCAGGTGATTTAAATGCCATCAGGCCTTTTTGTGCCTGGCTTTATTGCAACCTGTTTGAAGAAGTTATTTCTGAATAGATAGCGATGTTCTTTTGTTTTGTCTTGTTTTGTTTTTGTAGTCTACTTGAAGACTTTGACTTTATTATTTTGGCTACTCAGATGATCAGTCCTGCCCCTCTATTTTAAGCAACCCTCACCCTCTGCCCATATATTATGTGCTTTTAGTGATGAAAGCAGCATTCAAAGCTTATATAAAATAAACAATTAGTAAATGCATTAGTCGAATAGTATTAATATACAACTTATATTATTGGCTTTACTGAAATTTCTCCAGGGGCTTCTCACTAGGGCATGCACTGTGGACAGGATCAAAGGGACCTTTCCTGTCTGCTGATAGCTTCTTTGTCACTCTGTCCATTTATTTTTTAAAGTCAAGTTTACTGAGGTATAATTTGTATACTGTATAGTAAAATTCACCTTTTTGGGCTTTATGAATCTTGAATGATGCATACAGTTGTATAACTACCTGTCATAATGAAGATATAGAACATTTCAAGTACTTAGAAAAGTTCCCTCATGCTTGTTTGTAGTCAATTCGATTGCTCTCTGCACCCTGAGCCCTTGACAACCACAAATCTTTGTCTGTCCTTATAGTATTACCTTTTCTCTAAGATCATACACACGGGATAATTCAGTATGCAACCTTTTGATTTTGGCTATTTTCATTTAGCATAATTCATTTAAGAACTATTTATGTTTTATGTGTGTTAGTGGTTCATTCTTTTTTTTATTGCTGAGTAGTGTTTCATTGCGTGCATTTTATACTTCATTGCTTTATATGTGCCTATACCACAGTGTGCTTATCCATTTCCTAGCTGATACACTCATGGTGTGGTAGACAGACTCTAAGGTTACCCCTGTAATTCCTGCCTCCTGGTGTTTATGTATTTGATTCATCTTCCCCTTATAAGTGTGGATGGGATCTGTGATTTGTTTCTAACCAATATAATATAGCAAAGGCAATGCTACTCTCATGATTACATTACCTTATATAAGACTGTTTTACCAGCAGACTCATTTTACGCACTCTTTGCTGTGCTGATAAAGTAGAGAAAGTCCATTTGGTAAAGAGCTAAGGGTGATCTCTAGAAGCTAAAGGCAGTCTTCAGCTAACAGACAGAGAAAAACTAGTGTCCTCAATCATACAGAAGCAAGACAATAAATTCTGTCAATTGTCTAAGTAATCCTGGAATCAAATTCTTCCCTAGTCAAGCCTCCAAATGAGACTGCAGCCTAGCTAACACTTTGAGAACTGATGCAGCTAAGCCATGACCAGACTTTGGATAATAAATGTGCATTTTTTTAAAGCCACTATATTTTTGTTAACTTGTTATGTAGCAATAGAAAACTAAACTAATACATTCTGGTAGTTTCCAGTTTTTAGTGATTAAAAATAAGGCTGCCATAAATTTATATACAATAATAAGTTACAATAAGTATTAATCTATATTTTTATTCTTTTGGGTAAATACCTAAGAGTGCAGTTGCTATATCATGCGGTCGGTTTATGTTTAAGTGGATGCCAAACTGTTTTCCAAAGTGGCTGTTCCATTTTATGTATTTTACATCCTCCTATCCCCCAGAAATGTATGCATATTCTAGTTGTTTCATCACATCTCTTGTATGTTATTCTAACACTTGAGCTGGATTTGAGCTCCAGGGTTTTGGTGTTTTCTTTCCTTACTTTTTCTTTTTTCTTCTTTTTGGAGTGCAGTGGCACAGTCATGGCTCACTGCAGCCTCGACCGCCTAGGCTCAGTCTTCCCACCTCAGCCTGCCGAATAGCTGGGACCACAGGCATGTGCCACCCTATCCAACTATTTTTTATTTTTTGTAGAGACAGGGTCTCCCTATGTTGCCCACGCTGGTCTTGATCTCCTGGGCTCGAGTGATCCTCTTGCTTTGACCTCACAAAGTGTTGGAATTACAGGCATAAACTGCCATGCTTGGCTTGTTTTGTTCTTTTGTGTTTTGTATCTTCTGGGCCTACTGTTTGACTCATGCTCATAGGCTGTGAAAAGTTTGGAATGAATAAATTCAATGACTTAATCTAAACACTTTACTTTTATAAGCACTCTAAGGGCCTTTTATCTTCAGGATGCAAGGGTCAGAGAGACAGCACTTCTGACTTTTCTTTATGTCTCTATTCTCTATAGGAGTCGTTTTTAAATGTGATTGCACATTGGAATCACCTGGAGAGCTTTTAGAAATTCCTGATGCTTAGGTTGCTACCTGTACCAATTAAATAAGAATCTACAGGGAGAAGACCCAGAAAAAGATTTTCTTGTTCATTTAAAGTCACCTGGTTGGGGCGATTAAGCAACATAAACAGTCAGTGATGCCTGTGTCACACTACTGTAAATGCTGAGGCCATTGGTCTGGGTGTGGCCTGGGCAGCCAGGCTTTCAAAAGCTCCTCAGGTAATTCTAATAGGCAGCCAAGTTTTCGATCCACAGCCCTAGCAGTGGCCTCATTATCTCATTCACAGAACAGCTCTTTAGCAACGGAAAAATCTATGGCAGTAGCAGAGTCACATCTTCAAGGCTGTGCTGGAAGCAGGTGGGGAAATCTGCAATTCAGATAATATGACCTTATTTTGCAGGCTGTGGAACATGGTACTAATTACATTTGTCTGATGCAAAAATGTCAGTTACGCACCTGCCCTCAGTTTTTTCCACCCACAGCCCGTATCATAACCCTGGTTATGGTTCTCAGGGATCCATAGGTTGGCAAATATGAAGTGGGCCCAGATGCTAAAAGATGGGAGCTAGGAAGCTGCTGACAGAAGCACCCCACGCCTTTCATCGCTCTCGTCCTTGGCTCTGACTTTGGCAAGGAAGGCAGCGACTCTACTGCTTGTTTCTCCCTCTGTTTTGACTTTAGGAATTAATGGTGTTTCTTTGCTTAACTTATAGCAATTAATAATGTTTACACTGGTGGGGAAAATTAATGCTGTTGCATTGTTATGAAACATAGAGTAAGGATAAAAATATTTAGGTTAGTAATCCAGAACATATCTTCTGATGAGTGTGACTTGCCCCCTTTTAGCTGATTTTATGCATGGTTGCTTCCCAAGACTGCTCAGTGGGCTAAAGCTGACAGAAACAAACCCAAAATTATGACCACATTACTAACGCATGGCACAGCTGCAAAACAGAATGTAACAGTGAAGCAAACCCATGGGGGGACTTTTTGCCCTGAGCATTCAGACGGGGCATCTCTCTATAATTTGCCTCTTGAGCATCTTAGCATCAATTTCTTTGTACCTAAACCCACTCCTATGACTCAGCAACTGTGGTTTTATCACTCGGTTTCTCTGTAATTGTTGTTCTTTCCTGAATCAACCTAGAGTGTCTGATCTGTCTCTGATACTTCGTTTTGCAATATCCAAAGATTTTGTCAATGTTACTATTGGGTGAACGCTTATACAACAATTTTATAACAGAATCCCTTAACAACCCAGGATTTCTGTTGTAAAGAGGTAGACTATACACTTCTTGCCTATACCTTACTCTACGTCTTCTAACAGCCCACCCAAGTGATAGTCTTTTTGAAGCCGAGCTGCATCAATCAAATCTCAGTGGCCTCATCAAACACACATTTGCTTAACACTCATGCACCCTATTGGTTGGCTGGGGGCTCTGCTTTGATGTATCTGCTCCTACACCCAGGGAAATGGAGCAGCCACGGTCTCTGATATTGTCAGTAGCAGTGGCAGAGGAAGAAATTGCAGAAAATGATGGGCCAGCTCTGTTGTCACTTTGCACATTTCATTGGCTAAAGCGTGCCATAAGAGCATGCCTAATTCCAAGAGGGTAGAGACATGTAAACCTATCTATGTCCAAAAGGAGAAATGGAGATATTCAAGGAACACATGAACTCCTCTAAGGGGTGTTATAATAGTTTACCAAGAAAAACACTAAGAATTACACATAGAAATGGCTATAAGGAGAAATATGCACATTTCTGAAGGCAGCACTCTAAAATGAGAGACCATCAAAGATGACTTCGGGGTTAACAAGGTAAGTGTGTGTGTGTGACGTGTGTGACTTTGGGACTAGAGTCCTAAATGCTTAGGACCCATATTAAATGTCTGTCTACATAATGAACACTCATTTAGAGTCAAACAGAAAGTAATACTGCTGGATGCAATCAAAAGACAAGTTTAAAACCCTCGCATGATAGAAGAAGTAAATAGGGTCCTGAGAGGGGAAGGAGTTTTTTTTTTCCCCAGGGTCACACAGTGAGCAAGAGATAGAACTGAAAATAGACCCTGGTTCTAATTCAGGGTCTAGTGGTCTTTGTGTTGGATAGTATTGTTTGTCTTATTCTATTGATTCCTAAGAAAGTTTGAAAAATCAGATTCTCTTTCCTGATAGCAGTTGTGGATTCGGAATAGGTGTACTGTGAACAGGCTTGCTTCCAAGTGTTCAGAATCTGCTTTTAGGCCGAAGATACTACGCTGCTCCTAATAGGATTTAGATTTCATTGCTTATGGCTTTTAAATACTAATTTATGGCATGGAACTTTTTCTCAGTTTCGGTTTAGTGGATTGGTTGGTTTTGATCAATATTGTAGTAATGCCTTGTAACAATATAGGTTCGGAGTATATCATATGCCAGTTTGTGGGGAAATTATTTTTTTCAGGGGAAATGAATTCGCCCCAATTTGAAGATAGGATTAGTCAGGCTTGGCCAGCTAAATTGAATCAGACAGTTATATTGCATCAGATGTTCCTGGCATTGACCTTTTTAATGAGAAATAGATCTATTAGATCTGTTTTACTCTGCTGTACAATATTTTATGAATTTGAACAGGGCTTTCCATCATTTAGATAAGTATCAGGATCTGGGGATGGCTTAGGCTGAGACCATGTAAAATTAGCTTTTGCTGTCCTGACCAGGTGGAATATGTTTAATTTGTTAACTTACTGACCCTCTTTCTTTTCTAAGCAAATAGACTCAAAAGACCTGACACTAGTGAATACCTTTTATAAACAGAAGAATAAAACTAAAGCAACCCAGCAGAAGTTCTTTGGGAAAACCTCATAAAGTATACAGCCTCTCCTGCTAGGGGAGGACAAAGCATCTGGGTCTCTTTGCTTTCCCATCACATCCACAACTCCTGTCCTTAAATGCAGCTTTGGGGCCCTGACAACTGGAGTTGACTAGTTAAGTGGATCTTAAGTTCCATCTTTAAAATCACCCAGCTGTTCTCTCTTCTCTGAAATAAAATCAACCCAGCTGGTGGGTGGGAGTTTTCCTGTTGTGACCCAGGAAGCTGAGGCCTAAAGACAGGTGTGGATGGGAGAAGTGGAGGGCAAGAGGGGAGCAGGGATGGGGAGGCAGGTGATGCATCTCCCAGAATCAACTTTCTCTTGGTCCACTGAAGCACCGGGGGTCAGGCTGCCCATGGAGGGAGGGAGCTGAGTGGTTATGTGGAAAGGAGGCTTATTAGTTGCTGTGCTCTGCAGACAGGTGGGAGTGGAGGGCCAAGGAACAATAAGATAATGGAATGTTAAGGCTGGAAGGGAGTCTTTGAAATTGAGTCCAATCATTTTAAAGATGATAAAGCTGGAGTCCACAGGCTGACATGCTAGGCCCATGGTCACATAACTAGTGGAAGTCCACTTAATCTGACTCCAGTGAGAGCTCTTTGTGCCATAACTCCTGAGGCAGCAGGGTACGGATAGATATGGCCTAGAGCCTGGTGTTCAATTCCCTTTGGTGTCATTGGGAAGAATGTGTAATATAAGTGATATAGTATAGTTTCTATAAGAACAAAAATTCATATCTGCAATACCACTTAATATGCTGAATGCACCTGAGCATGTCATTTAAACTGTTTCTTTAGTTCCACTTCTGTAGGATATTTAATATTCACACATGGATGTAAGTAGTAAATAATATAATTAAATATAAAAGTTTAATAGTCAGTGAATGTATGCCCAAGGCCCTGGGGATAGGAGAGGGGGAAAAACTAGAAAGTGCTCTGGTCCTCTCTTCAATACAGCTATTCACAGATCAGAGGCAGAACACCGAGGTTCTACTGAGGCATTTACCCTCCCTCTAGACATGATCCCTCCCTGGCCTCTCATACTTGGGATTTTTTATTTTAGATGTAGCCTCAACATACCCATTTGGAATACCCTCATCCTACCTTGACCCAAAACCTTGACAAAGGAATGTACTTTTCTAGGCTCTTTGAATAATCCAAGGCACGAGTGTAGCTCCACTAATATAGCCATCAGTGTCAGAAGGTGAGGTAAGGGTGAGAGAAGAGATGGCTGCTATACCTTGTTCTCCCCTTTCCAAGGTGACAAGTGATTTAGCAGGTACACTCTTGGTCTAAGCCAAATAAATAAGATGAATGACAGCAACGGATTACTACATCTCGAGCACTCTAATAATCTCTGGAGGATTCCTGCACAGATTCAAAAGGGCTCCCCTCTCTCTCTATACACATCATGCAGACTGGTCCAAGTTGGTCCGAGAAACCTGGCTTTTATTAGTCACTCTGCCACTACTATGTGATCTTGGAGGAGAACATGCATCTCTGAATTCCAGTTTCTCCATCTTTACAATGGAGACAACGCTTGTTCTGTATGTTCCACAAGATGGTTGTGAGGATGCAATGACGTAAAGCATGTGGAAGTGCTATGATAGAGGACAACACATCTGAAGTATCTATCATGAATACTGGTGAGAGAATGTGGCTCACCCATGGGTTGACGTAGATGTTGAATGATGGGAGTTAACAGAATAAGCCTTAGTGTAAATTGGTAGTTATTTCCTCAGGGGCATTTCCAGGTGGGGAATGCCCTTAGATCCTGTAATGCAGGTAAGGGAAAGGACCAGAAAAGCAGGTTGAACAGTATTCAGAGTCACTTTTCTTTTTCTCTCTGCTCCTCGTTCCTTCACTTCCCTCTTCCACTCACCCATTTCTACTTCTGTCACAGTTTTTCCCTTTCTGTCTCCCTCCAGAGGCTGTGTTTTTCATCCACGTCAGTTATCACCTATGTCAAATTGCCTGGAGGGCTAGCCTGTGAACCTCAGGTGATTGTCTGCTTGTCTAATTGTCTTGCCCACACATGTGCTAGGAGTGAGCTGCATACCATTGGGTGGGAGTCAGAACGTAATTAACCTGCTACCCCATGCTGAGGAGTCGAACCTCCTCTGTGTCTCATACAAACTGCCCTGTTCCAATCCTGGCAAACAAACTGGGGCCACCAGCCAGCTGTGCATTTGGAGAAGCAGCTGGCCCAAGTCTGCATTCGTCTGGATCCTGTGCCCGTGCACATGTGCTAGAGAGTCCCTTCCTCATAGAGGGGCTTGACCGATTCAAGATTTCTCTGGCCAGAGAACCTTCTAACTAAAGTTACCAAAACATGCCAAAGTCTAATAAAGGCTATTTTGGGGACATTGCCAGTAACTTCCAGGCTGGGGCCACATAGGTGGTGATGCAGGAAACTCTGAAGTTGAGGTTAAAGGAGTATGTTCCCCTGGCATTTGAAGAAAGGGTGTAGAAATGAGCCTTGCTTCATGGGAAGAAGCGTCATGGCTGGTCATGGTGTTTTGATGAAGTACAGCTGTAAGGGCATCTGGGGCACTGCGGGACCCTCACAGAGGAACTATTTTTGGATGTCTTCTCAGGAGGAGGGAAGAGCAGGGGAACAGCTTTGATTCGGCTTCTGGCAGGCAAATTCTGGCTGTAGTTTTCAGTTCTGACAGGCTTCAGTTCTACAGGATTTTTTCCTCCCAAACTTAAAGAACTTCCAATTTGGTGCAGTTTTATCCTAGGATCCCATATTGAAACAAAACAAAACCAAAAACAAAACTGGAAAACAAAACAAAAAAGCAAACAGCAGTCAAACTCTGTATTTCAACCTAGGCTGTTACTTTATTCTGTAATGCATTTATTCTTTATCCATCATGTATTTGAGTGCTCAGATGTATTAGGCATAATATTATATAAATAAACCAGTACCTCTTGTCCCTGACCTCACAAAGAATATAGCACAGGGGGAAGCTCACATGTAGTCCAGTAGACACTCAAGTGAGAACCAACATACCTTGGGCAAAGGCACTCTGATATAAGAACAGGGGTCAGGTATAAGAGGCACATTTGAAATACACACTGGATTCTGCTCAACTTTTATAGTTAAAAGTACACCCTCCCTACCTCCTTCCAGGAGGATCACTGAATTTACTTTAGTAAACAGATAAACTACTTGTAACTAACTCATCATAGTATGGTGAAGATGTACAGGAATAAAAATGTTGCAGCCTTGACAAGCCATCCTCACTTTTCTGAGCTCAAGGGGCGGGACCGAAGTGACTTGAAGGGAGATGCTTTCTGTTACAGAGCTCTGTGAGAGGGAGAGAAATGTGTCATTCCATCCCAGCCATGGCAAAGCAGGAGGCAAGTGTGCGGATATGAGTTTGCACATCCGGCAGAAAGCAGATGATCCTGAGGTAGTCTTGTGGAAGGGTGCTCTGAGTTGGTTACAAACATGACTCACAAAGAGTAAATCTGTCTGCTTACAAGGATGGCTCTGCAGCTTCAGATCCCCCAGCCTCAGTGTTGGCCCGGGCAGAAGTGCCATTGAATCATCAATCACTCCAAAGAAGTTTGCTCTAGCCATCTGTCTAGGAGGGAGGTCTGGTCATATATCTTACTCTGAATTCTTGGGGATCCAGAAATCTGAAGGCAAATCAAATCTTCCAACTTTTAGGAAATGGCCAGGTAAGATAAGGAAGCCATGAAAACTGTTGAGGCAGTGAAAGTCAGCCACTCCCTACCATGTGAGGGAAATTCTTTTCTCTCCCTTCTGCTTCTGTTCTATCCTGGGATTAGCATCTCTGAATTCTGCATGATACATTGGGAGATTCATGGAGAAAATCAGCTTCCCAGGTCCTGCTCTGTACAAGACTGAAGAAATATGATGCCCTGATAGTGTCCATCTTCCTATAGATTCTCAGATCCTGGACATCTGCAAGTGGCTCTGACAGCAGGATAAAAGGTTCCTAACCATGTATTTCTTGGCCCAGAATTTCATGCAGTAAACTAAGACGCAAGTGACCACCAGGGCAGCTTTACACCTGAAATACAGTCGTAGTGTAAGGAAGAGAGGGGGAAATACTTGTCTTTCCCACTGAAGGGCAGAGAGAGGCTGATTATCAGTATATGCATGGGCTTTATTTGGTTAAGCTTGCTGAGTAAAGAATTATCCATCCTGTCAGACCCAGGGCCATCCCCCAGTTGGCTGTGTCCTAGAAATGAAGGTTTCTGATGGCTACAGACATCCCATCTGGGCTCTGGAGCAATTTCAACAGCATCACTTATAAGTTATGCTTAACAGGATATGGCACAAAGGGATTTATGCTAGTCAGAGCCCTGGCTGGAGTCAGGCATTATTCCCTGAGCCTGTGCCTCTCACTACACTTGATTCTGCACAACTGTTACTCTGAGAAGTGACAGCAGGAACCCAAACAACTGCTCAGTGTGATCCCAAGTGTGGGAACCGGGAGCAGGAGATTGCTTTAAAGACTTATGAGCCAGCAAAGGGACTTGTGCCATCCTGCTACCAAACTCCAACAGCAGCCAGCCTACCCTCACTCTAGAATAAGCATATATGAAAAATTCCTTTTGAACAAAGTGGTGAGGCATTGGTTACAGTCAACATCATTAGGCCCCATGTCTGTGTCTCACTTTGCTGTCCATGCTCAAAGGTACTCATCATTTCAACTCAAGGAACATTTATATAGGACCAAGTATGTCCTAAGAACTGCCTGAGCGAACAAGACATACTCTCTGAAAACAGGACCCTGTAGTCCATCTGTTTCCTGATTCTTTTTTTTTTTTTTTGAGATGCAGTCTCACTGTCTCCCAGGCTGCAGTGTAGTGGTATGATCTCAGCTGACTGCAACCTCCACCTGCCAGGTTCAAGCGATTCTCGTGCTTCAGCTTCCCTAGTAGCTGGGATTACGGGCACATGCCACCGCACCTGGTTCCTTTTTTTTTTTTTTTTTTTTTTTCATATTTTTAGTAGAGACGGGGTTTGACCATGTTGGACAGGCTGGTCTTGAACTCCTGACCTCTGGTGATCTGCCCACCTCAGCCTCCCAAAGTGCTGGGATTACAGGCTTGAGCCACTGCACCCGGCCAATTCTATCTTTAAAAGCCCCCATTCTATGAATAATCTGCATGCAAGAAAGGTGTTCATGGCAATTTTTTTCACTGGGAAATCTAAGGTGGTGTTGGCACTGATAGAGGCTCTTTTTTCTTTTGCCTGCTTCTTTCTGCCCAACCTGTTTCCATGATCTGTTTTCTTACTGCCTAACTGAAACTTTGACCTTAAAGTTTGTATTGTATTCACATCCTGATTCATATCCTGATTCATGTTGGTTCATGTGTTTTCATTGTTGTTTTTGAAATTTCACTTAGATAATTATTTCAAGTAATTATGTAAAAAATACTTCTGACAGACAGGAATATATAACAGGCACAAATTCTATTAACACTTATGTTTGCTTCACTTATTTTTTTAATAGATTAAACATTACAGAGTTGAAACTCTCTGTATCCACCTGAATTTTGAACTACTGCTTGCATTGAAAACTAACCTGTAGTGTAATAGACAAACAGCCGGGTGGCCCAAGCCTCCCCCATGGAGAAGGAGGCAAGAGGCCTTACTTAGCTAGTCTGGAGTTTCTTGATTCAGCTCTCAGGGAATTTCTCCCTTGTTCATTTTCCTTTAGTGTTCATGCTTTGAAGGGAACATAGAGTATGATTCTACTTTTTAATTTTAAGATAAAAGGATATGTATCTAATAAACAATGTTTCATTTCAAACAAGATGATTTTAGAGATCAAAATTAGTAATTGGAGTAATTGGAAAGGTCAGTGCCTGTACTTTTTTTGTTTTTTTTTTTGAGATAGAGTCTTGCTCTGTCATCCAGGCTGGAGTGTAGTGGTGTGATCTTGGCTCACTGCAACCTCCGCCTCCCAGGTGCAAACGATTCTCCTGCCTCAGCCTCCCAAGTAGCTGAGACTACAGGTGTGTGCGACCATGCCTAGTTAATTTTTGTATTTTTAGCAGAGATGGGGTTTCTCTATGTTGGCTAGGCTAGTCTCAAACTCTTGATCCCAGGTGATCCATCTCCCTCAGCCTTCCAAAGTGCTGAGATTATAGGTATGAGCCACTGCACCTGGATATGGGCTCTTTTAATTAAAAAAAATATGTATCTGATTGAGTGCTCTGTGCCAGTCATTGTTCTGAGTTTAACATGCGATCTCTCATTTAATTACCACGATGTCTCTTTAAGGGAGGTATGGTATTAACGTCATTTTACAGATGAAGAAACTAGAGAATACAGATGTTATTTGCCAAAGCCTCACATTTAGGAAGTGGTGGGCTAGGACTCAGTCCAGGCATTCTGCTGCCAACAGAGACTATACCATTAACCAGAACGGTGTATCTTTGAATATAGGCATCTGAGTCATTCTGCACACCCTGGTGTGATTTGACGGGTTTAGTGAAGGTCGCCTGCCCATATCTTTCTTTCTTCTGCAAGTGCCATCATGCTTTAAATTCCTCTGTATTAATGTTATAGGGCCTCCATAACGTATTACTATAGTCGTATTGACTTAAAACTACAAACATGTATTTCACAGTTCTGGAAGGTAGGAGTTCCAAATCAAGGTGCTGGTATGGCTATCCTCCCCCTGATTTGCTAGGGAAGAATCATTCCTTGCCTTTTCCAGCTTCTGATGGCTCCAGGTGTTGTTTGGTTTGTGGCAGCATCACTCCAATTTCTGATCCTTTTCAGATGGCTTTATTCTGTCTCCCCTCACCTTCTTGTAAGGATACCAGTAATTGGATTTAAGGACCACTTATAATTCAGGATGAATTTGTCTTGAGATCCTTAACTGATTACACCCACGAAGACCTTATTTCCAAATATGGCCACTTTCTGAAGTTTCAGGTGGATGTGAATTTTGGGGTACACTATTCAACCCATGTATCCACCACTTAAGATTTATTCTTTAGGGTTCAGGATTAATTTTTCTAGACTCCTCTTTTAACAATCCAATGTACCAAGGGAAGACATTTTGTGCATGTGTTTTTGGGGCTGTTTCCTGAAACGATGGCAACCTAGAAATCCCAAAAGAATGCTATAAATGAAGACGAGACGCAGAAAAGGCAGATGGGAGGAAGAAATTGAGCACAAATTTTAATTAATTTGTAGTTTGGAGAAGGGTATTACTGAATATATTCTACTGAGCAGCTTTCACAGAAGGGGTAGAAGCAGTTAACGGCCCAGTGAAAAAATCCACCTTCCAGTTTGCTAACATGAGCTCTAAATTGCGTTCAGGCCTGCATAATTTCTTGAAACTGTATTCAGAAGTACATATTGTAAATCTCACTTGCAACAATAAAAACAATTTCTAATTGCATAGAAAGCAAATGGCACCAGAAAAGCATTTCACAATTGTCAAGTCCAATGGCCCCTCATTTTCTGGAATGTGTAAACTGTCTCTGTTACTTTTAAACCCAAAAATGTCAGTTTTGATGGATCCATCTGTCCCTCTCCATGAACATTTTTGTGGAGCATTTTAGGAAAAGAGCTGCTGGGTGACTAAGGATGGTATTGAACATGAGACTAAAACCATTTCCTACCGAGATTTCTGTGACCGTAGGCCAGCCTTTCATGTCTCATTGCCTCGGTCTTTCTGTGAGTCAGTTACCTCCCAGGGATCCTGTGAGTATTTCAGAAACATATTTAGACAAAAGCAGGAAACCTCAATGCCAAGAGCATGTGGTGAGCTCTGTGTGTATTGTGTGCCTCTAACTGCTATGTGAGTGGTGGTGGGATGTGTTAACCATCTTTCTAAACAGGCGGGGCTTCATAATTCTCAAAGGAACAGGTCCTGTGTACAAAACAATCCCAGTGTTTTCATCCCCATGTCACAGAAGAAGAGCGTCCATAGTAGCACCTAAAAATGTGTTAAACTTAAAAAGTACCACATTAAGTTTGCAAGTGTCATGAACTTCCCAATTGTTACATGAAGATGCACACAGAGTGGAATGACTTGCTCAAAGTCAATATTTTAGGATGTCATGTAACCGATGAAAATGGAAAGACTTGTGTTAAAATGTTTATTCAGTCAGCATCCAGCTAAGTATTCTACCTGCAAAATAAATCCAGAATCTAACCTACCTCCCACCACCTCCACCACTACTAGCTTATTCTAGGCCATCATAAGCTTCTGTGCTTAGAGTCTCGCAGTGGCTTTTCACCTTCCCTAGAACAAAGCCAAAGTCCACAGAACAGTCTGCAAAGTCCCATGCAATCTCATCTCCTCCCTTACCTTTTCCTGCCCTTTTCACAGCACTCTAGCCATGCTTACCTAATTTCCATTATTTGAAAGCACAAAAAACTTTCATCTCACAGCCTTTGTGCTTTCCATTCCACCTGTCTATTCTACTCTTTTTTAGGCAGCTACGGGTCTTCCCTCACCAATCTATATAAAATAGTACCTTCTACATCATTAGTCTTCATCCTCTTACCCTAGGTCATTTTTTATCAGTAGCATTTAGCCCCTCAGGACAGAATAAATACTTTTTTTTTTTTTTTTTCATCATCTGTCTCCACAAGAATGTAAGCTTCATGAAGTGAGTCTAGAACTTCTTTTCACCATCCTATCTCCAGTACCTAGAAAAGTGCCTATAATGTCATGGGAAGTTCATAACCATTAGCTAAATTAAGGACCCCATTTCTTTGTATCTAATAGGAAATAATGTCTCTGCCTTGCTGTCCCAGGGTTTTGTGGGAGTCATATGTGATCCTAGAAGGGAAAAATGCTGCGTAGGCTATCGAGTAACTCTATCCAAATGTGAAGTATTGGCACCTTTAGCCTATGGTCTAGGGTGAATCTAGATTAGAGCTTTGCTTTGGATTCAAGACAGTGAGGTAGAATTCCCCTGTTTAACTTTGAAATACACTTTGTAATATAAGCTAATTTATAATATTAGAATCTGTGAATTTGAAAAGAGTTTTAAAATTATATAGTCCAACAACTTATTTGGTATTGAAATTTTCTTCACATTCCTGACATTCAGCCTCTGCTTAAATGCTTTAAGTGACTGGGAAGTCATTTTGCTCTTCTTAGTGCAACTCCTGGTGATACACATTTTAGCTGTTAGAACATTCTTGTCTGTGATGAGCTGATAACTGTTTTCCTGTGACATCCACACAGTGGTTTTTATACCCCTTTGGAATCTATGTCAGAATGTATTCTGTTCCTTCAGAGCTCCTCTCTCATCTGTCTTCATTGATTCAACTTTGCTTGGGACATATTCCACCCCTGCTCAGGGCAGTAGAAATCTGGGGATTGCTGTTGTCCAAATATACTAGACTGTCTGACAAGAATGGCAATGATCATTTAAGCTACAATTCAGGAAAGAACATGTGCCGGCTGCTTCCCACCAGGGCTCCCATTAGTTTGTCATTTCCTTGTGTTACTTTACTGCTTCCATGACAGGGACATGCCAGTTATTAAACATTTCCTCCAGGTCCCTGATTTTGTCTCTCCTCAAGTGCTCCCAGTTGCAAACACTAACTTACTTGCATACTACATTGCTCTGAAGTCCTTTCAACCCTCCTCTCATTATCTGCAGGAAGAGAAATTGCTCACCTCTTTCCAAAGGAGCCTGATTCTCCAGTGAATTTCTTGGCTTTATATTAACTGGCTGTGTGGCCTTGAATAAGTTATCTCTTCTTTCTGTGACTAGTTACTCTGTCAGGTTTTTCCAAAATCAAAAATTTTGAATTTAAGATTCTGAGTGATTCCCACTTTTAAAAATTAAAATTTAAAAACATACTTACATTCAAAGCTTGTTAATAATTTAATTAAATAAAAATTTGTCAAGTACCCATCAGGGCCATAGATGGTTCTAGATATCAATGGGTATATAATAATTCTGGATCATTTTTCAAAACAGTTAACCTTCATAGAAAGAGAATACATGTTTAAAACAGGGTAATTAATAAGTTTTGGAATTAAATTCTACTTGAATGAATCAAAAAGGGAAAATAAGTAGACAACTATTGGTTGCTGTATTGGAGACTTGAATTTTGTGTTGTTGCTTATGGCTAGGCTTACTAGTGAAGGGCAGATAATTTGGAATTAGATAACCTGGTTCTAAAACTTGGCTCCTTTTCACTAGATAGGCGAAAAGGGGGCAAGTTATTTAACTTCTCTATTTTTCAACTTCTTTGTTTGAAGACTGATTTATCAACAAAACTACCTTGTAGATTTTGTGTGAGGATAAATGACGTAATACCTACAGAGTCCTGGGAAAAGAGTCTGCTACACAGTAATCATTCATTAATTCACATGTTTCAGAGTCTGTGCTGTATTTCCATTGGTAGTCTCTTCTACTTATTTTTCTGGTGTTTCTTACAATCCTTACTATCTCATTGTACTAAAATTTCAAGATACTTCAGCAAAGGGAAAGGTCAGCATTTATTTTGGAAGATTTGTGGTGAAGTTGATGAAGTCGTAAGCTTGGGGATGGAGGTGTAAATTCCTATGATGATAGCTTAGGGTGGTGTAAATAGGAAAACAAGCAAGTCCCAATAAAATATATATAATTTATTTGTTGTTTCAATGTCTTTGCTTTAAGCAGTAATAGCAGGAACCCCCCTTACATTTCAGGCAAGGGAATTGAATTGGGTAAATAAGAGCATGATTCTTTGGTATAGGATCAAGGATTTTTTCCTCTTATTATTTAAAAGATACTTCCAAAAATGTAAAGAAAATGCTTTAATATTAGATGCATGTTATTCATGCTCCTGAGTATGATATCATGGTACTTTCTCTAAAGAAGGGAAAGGATAACCACAAAATTGAGATTTAGGCATGCCTAATGGTCTTCTGGTTCATGGCATGTACACTAGAGATTAAATATTCTCTTTGATGGTTATTGATACTTCCTGTTTGAAGATTATACTACCTTCAACCAGCTTTCAGTCTCTGTGTGTCTCCTAGGTAAGAGAAAAAATGTTACCTATTTAGTCAGTCTTCCTCCCTTATATATTCACAGTGGCATTAGGTTAGGTGGATTGGCAAAATTACAAAGCTTCTCTGCAATAAAAGCCCCACATTCCCACCCATGTAGAGTGGGGTGGAGCCCTCCTCTTCCACGTATCCCTAAGTCAGAGCTAAGTACTCACTGACTCCTTTTTCTTTAATCTTGTGGGCAGTTAAAATGCCTGGTCAAGAGGACAGAACAAGTGTCCAGATTCCACCTTGCTTTCTTTGTCTCAGGGATAGGACAGCATAGGTAGTACTACATTCCACTTCCATGTTCCAAAATTCAATTGAAAAATGCCTATTTAAGAGTGTTAAACTTTGTCAAGTGGTTTCTAGACACAGAGCCAAAGGATCCCTCATAGTTAAGTTGAGTGACATTGTTAGCTAGTGGCCAGATATAGTAATATGGGGATAGTTGGATTTAAGTGGAGAGACAGAACACTATACTTGAGTAGAATGTACTGGATTTGAGTTCTAACCTCACCCCCAGTAGTTGTGTGGCCTTGGAAAATAAACTTACATTTTAGATAATGTAGCAGTTTCTAAATAGGCATATAATTCCTCAGAATGTCATTGAAATGACTAACCTCAAAAACTATAAATTATTAATATAAAAATTACAATAATAATGATCCATACTTCAGGCAAGATGTAGGCTTCAGCACCAAGGAGAGCTCCCAGTGAGTGAGTTAACAGAAATAGTCTGTATTTTATTTTTTTTATATTTTCAAATGTTATTTTAGATTCAGGGGCCACATATTCAGGTTTGTTACCTGGAGATATTGTATGATTGTGAGGTTTGGGGTATGAATGATCTTGTCACCCAGGAACTGAGCATAGCACCGAAAAGTTTTTCAACATTTTTCACCCCCTCCCTCAGTAGTTGCCCTGAGTGTCTATTACTGCCATCTTCATATTCACAAGTACCCCGTATTTAGCTCCCACTTGTAAGTGAAAATGTGCAGTATTTGGTTTTCTGTTCCTGAATTAATTTGCTTAGGATAATGTCCTCTAGTTGCATCCATGTTGCTACCAAGGACATGATTTCATTTTTTTTTATGACTGCATATATTCTGTGGTGTATATTTACCAAATACTCTATTCGCTAAGTGTCAAGTTTCAGTTCAGAATTTCTTTATTAGATTCCTGCCTCAATGACCTATCTAATACTGTCAGTGGGGTCTTGAAGTTCCCCACTATTACTGTGTAGTTCTTCAAGTCTATTTTTTTGTAGGTCTAGGAGTACTTGTTTTATGAATCTGGATGCTTCAATGTTGGGTGCATTTTATATTTAGGACAGTTATATCTCCTTGGTGAATGAAACACTTTATCATCATATAATGCCCTTCTTTGTCCTTTTGTTTTACTGTTGTTGATTTAAAATCTCTTTTATGTGACATAAGATTAGTGACCTCTGATATTTTCCGTTTTCTGTTTGCATGGTATATCTTTCTCCAACCCTTTACTTTGAGCCTATGGGTGTCATTACATGTGAGATGAGTCTCAAAGTGAACAGATAGGAGTTGTGCTTTTTATTCAACTTGTCACTCTGTGTCTTTTAAGTGGGATGTTTAGGTCATTTATAGTCAAGATTAATACTTATATGTTAGGTTTTGATCCTATCATGAAGTTGTTAGCTGGTTGCTTCATCGTTTTTATCAAGTGGTTGCTTTATAGGGTCCGTAGGCTATTTACTTATGTGTATTTTAGTGGTAGCAGGTATCATTATTTTGTTTCCATCTTTTGAACTCCCTTAAAGATCCTTTGTAAGGCTCGTCTAGTGGTAATACATTCCTTTGATGCTTGCTTGTCTGGAAAAAAAATTACTTTTTCTTCACTTATGACACTTAGTTTGGAAGGATACAAAATTCTTAGCTGAAATTTCTTTTTTAAAGAATGCTGAAAACAGGCCCCCAGTCTCTCCTGATGATATGGTTTTGCTGTGTCCCCAGCCAACTCTCATCTTGAATTGTAATTCCCATAATCTCCACATGTGGTGGGAGGGACCCTGTGGGACATAAAATCATGGGACAGTTTTCTCCATGCTATTTGCATGATAGTGAGTAAGTTCTCACAAGACTTGATAGCTTTATAAGGGGCTTCCCTCTTCACTTGGCTCTCATTCTTCTTCCTGCCACCCTGTGAGGAAAGATGTGTTTACTTCCCCTTCTGCCATGATTGTAAATTTCCTGAGGACTCCCCAGACATGCTGAACTGTGAGTCAATTAAACCTCTTTTCTTTATAAATTACCCAGTCTCAGGTATATCCTTATAGCAGTGTGAGAACAGACTAATATACTTGACTTGTCAGGTTTCTGCTGATAAATCTGCTGTTAGCCTGGTGGGGTTCCCATTGTACACAATCTGTTCTTTTTGTCTAGTTTCCTTTACGGTTTTTTTCTTCAGTGTTGACTGTGGACAGTCTGATGAGTAGGGATGCCTTGGTAATGTTCATTTTGTATAGTGTTTTGCAGGTATTCTATAGAATTTCTAATATATGGATATCTACCTCTCTAATAAGATTAGATAAGTTTTCTCGGATTATTCTCTCACATATATTTTAGAGGTTGTTTACTATTCTTCTCTCTCAGGAATGCCAATAATCCATAGATTTGGTTGTTTTACATATCCCATATTCCTCAAAGGCTTTGCTTGTTTTTTAAAAATTTGTTTTCTTTATTTTTGTCTCACTGGGTTAGTTCAAGAGAAAAGTCTTCGAGCTCTGAAATTCTTTCTTCTGCTTGATCCATTCTACTGATTAAGCTTTCAATTATATTTTGAAATTCCCTAAGTGAGTTTTTAAATTCCAGAGGCTCTGATTGATTTCTTTTTAAGATGTTTATCTCTTCCCTTATTTCCTAGATTGCTTTAAAAGCTCTTTGTGTTGATTTTCAACCTTGTATTAGATCTCATTGACCTTCCTTAAATCCATGCTGTTTATTCTTTATGCTGTCATTTCTGAGTTTCCATTTTGGTAAGGATCATTGCTGGAGATCCAGTGCAATTATTTGGTGGTGTTACTGCGTTCAGATTTTTCATGATGCCAGAATTACTGCATTCATTCTTTCTCATCTGGAGACACTGGTAATTCTAGTTTTAGAATTATTTTCCTATGGGTAGAATTTTAAATTTTTATTTTTTTCCCTATACATTTGTTGTTATTTTTTTCCCGTTTCCCCTCTCCTTAGGGAGTGTGACCATGGAGAATGCTGGGTAGGGTGTTTTGTATTTGCTTCTATAGCCATATACATTTCTTTTGGCAGGTTTTCTATGGAGCTATAGAGTTCAACCAACAAGCCCATAGATGGTGCTTACAGGTAAAAGCCAACTGTGGCAAATGTGGCTGGGTATATACTTAACCCTTGTTGACTGGCAGAAGTTCTCTGTTACCTTGGGCAGTGGACTGATTCATGTAATTTATAGTGGCCTGAGCTCCCTGCTTAGCCTCAAGGGGAGTGGGGGCAATGAAGGGCAGGGCCATACCAAACAGGTCTGCTTGAGTGTCCTCCAATGGCAGGCACAGGCAACAGCACTGAGAAAAAATCCAGTGGGCAGCCACCAAACACTGAGAAGTGTGCCTAGTTGTGGGCTGGGAAACTACCTCAGCTCCAAGTTCTCTGAACAGGGATGGAAGATTATCTAAACTTATAATCTAGAAGAGTAGGTGCTCCAGATACCTAAAGATCTGCCTGGGCACGGAGCAGAGATCCCACCCTCCAACACCAGGATCTGATGCACAGGAAGGGTGGGGTTTCTCAGACTCCTTATCCAAGCGATCTGGAGCCCTGAGTGCCTGGAGATCTGCCTTTGTGTGGAGCAGAGAGAGTTTCACTGCATCATGATTTATGTGTAGGGAGGGTGGGGCAGTTCAGGCTACTGTTCCAGGAAAGTAGGTGCCCCAAATGCCTAGATTTCTGCCTAGGGGTGGAACAGAGAGGGCCTCACGCTGTACTATGATCTCAGGAAAGCAGGGTGGAGTGCCCAGCAATGGTACATATAGGTCAGTTACAGGTCATCAAGCTGGTTCTAACTGCAGATGTAGCAGCTCTCCTCCTGCTCCAGGCTTGCAACAGGGTAAAGCACGATTTTAGCCCTACTGCTGAGGTGCTTTCCACAGTTCTGGCTGTGGAGGGTCCCACCCGACTCCAGAGCAGGTGCTCCCATCTCTGGCCCGAGACTAAGATGCCTGTGTAGCCACGCTGCTGGGTGTACAAATAATAGCTGAATTTGGATGTGCCCAGATTGAAAAATGGCATCCTGTTCTTGGTCCTGGGTCTGGGAAAATGTCTGCAGCTTTTCCAAGTGTCTTTCCCTCATAGTGTCTCCAGGGCTCTCCACAAGTTAGTTCCAGGACTTGGGAGAAGCAAAATGTTCTTCCTCAGCCTGGGTTGCTCAGATCCCCAGTGGGAAGTTAAGTTGCAGAGACAGACTCTCTGCCTCTCTCACTCACTTCTCTTAACTAGGTGCTGTCATGGGGGCTGCTTGCCACCATTCTCCTCTCCTCGATCTGGGGTGGCTTTTACAATTCTGGTTGATTCCTGTTTTTCTTCTTGACTTAAAGTTCTCAGAGTTGATCTTTATGTAATGTCTAACAATTTCCAAGTGGCTAAACCATGCTGAAAACCCCTAATCTACCATCTTGGAGGAGTAAAAGAGATACTTATTCCTATGTAGGCCTCTATCTTATTGAAATATGCTTCCTGGGTCAATGTATTCATTCATTTATTCACCAAATATACTTTAAATGCCCACTCACTGTCAGATGTAATGCTAAACCCTAGGGATACAGTGGTGAATGTGGAATGTAGCATCTTGTCCTTATGAAGCTCTATGACTCAAAGGACATGTACTCTAAAACTGTGTCAGGAACTTCCTTGAGAGGGGAATCATTTCAATAGTTACTGAACAACTAATCATTCAATGTCATATATATGGGATTTCCATATCTTTTGGCCACTTATCAGTGTAACCATTAAAGTCTCCCATGATGATGAATATAAGGAAAGGAATAAAAACCCAGTCAGAGGCTAGAGTACAGTGTTACTTTCTCCATACTCTATTGGCCCAAGCAGCTCACAGAGTCTGCTCAGAATGAAAGTGAGAGGACAAAGATGCAACATATTGATAATGTGACCTTGAGAGGGAAGGTCACATTGTAGACAAGCGTGTAGCAAGGGACATATTATGTTACATTTTGAAAATGTGTACTTGTATTATCTGTTCTCACATCACAATAAAGAACTACATGAGACTGGGTAGCTTATTTTTAAAAGGGGTTTAATTGACTCACAGTTATGCAGGCTGTACAGAAGGCATGGCTGGGGAGGCCTCAGGAAATGTACAATCATGGCAGAAGGAAGAGGGGAAGGAGAAGCAAGCACATCTTTACATAGCTGGCAGGAGAGAGAGAGCAAGAGTGAAGAGGGAAGTGATACACACTTTCAAACAACAAGATCTTGCAATAACTCACTCACTATCAAGAGAACAGCAAGGTGGAAATCTACCTGCATGATCCAATCACTTCCCACCAAGTCCCTCATCCAACACTGGGGATTACAATTCAACATGAGATTTGGGTGGGGACACAGAGCCAAATCATATCAGTATTCTTCAAGTCTATTTTTATCTTTCTGTAATTACATATATTATCTACAGGTACAGATATGTTGTTGCTATATACCCATTTCATTTTATAGATGATAAAACTGAAAAATAAGCTATTTGAATATTTAATTTTCATACATGGAAATTGACAGGGGAGAAAAAACTCCTGTGTCTGATAGATTTTCTCATGGTTCACGGAGTTATGTGTTGGCTACAAATGCTGATTATGTTGGAATCCAAACACTCTATTTGTTGAGTTAATGAGTTACCGAATGAAAATGAATTGAGATACCTGGGTCTTGTTTGGTGTTATAGACAGATCTGAAATATGGCTTTGATATTTAATAAGAGCTACTAACTTATATGGTTTGGTTCTGTACTGATAAGTCAGAAGAAGTAGGCTCAGGACTAGTGGGATGCTAGAGGTGATGTGTATCAACCTGGGAAAGGTAATTACTCAGGAATTTTGTGAGCGGGTGGCTAAACTCTTGGTAACTTGAAACTGGCCATAATGGAGAGATGTGCATCACAAAAATGAACAAATATTACAAATACGAGTGGTGTGTGTGTACGCTAGTTTACCAGAATACTACTGAACCATGATGGGTGAGTTTCCTTGCCTCATTGGGAAGATATCACTATTGCAACTCTGCAGAAGGAATCTACATAAATGATGAAATATAACTGTGTATACAGAAAAACTATGAATGGGGACAGTTATAAATTGGCCTTAAAGTATCTGAAGATCTTTTATATTTTTGATCAATGATATGCTTAGGTTTTTATATACAACTTAGTTATTGGAGTAGTTAAGTTAGAAAAATATGTAATAAAGCAGTATTTATGCCCTGAAAATCTTAGGAAGGATTAAGTGTCCTTAGAGGGAACTAGAAGGATATCAACTCAAGGTGGTGGTGACATTTTGTGAATCCATCTAGACATCTTGAAGGAAGACGGTCTGTCTCAGTTTCCTATCTGAATTAAATCAACTATATGTTTCTTTTTTTTCTTTTTTAAATTATACTTTAAGTTCTAGGGTACATGTGCACAAAGTGCAGGTTTGTTACATATATATACATGCGCCATGTTGGTGTGCTGCACCCATTAACTCATCATTTACATTAGGTATATATCCTAATGCTATCCCTCCCCACTCCTCCCACCCCACGACAGGCCCCAGTGTGTGATGTTCCACTTCCTGTGTCCAAGTGTTCTCATTCAATACCCACCTATGAGTGAGAACATGCAGTGTTTGGTTTTCTGTTCTTGCAATAGTTTGCTGAGAATGATGGTTTCCAGCTACATCCCTGTCCCTACAAAGGACATGAACTCATCCTTTTTTTATGGCTGCATAGTATTCCATGGTGTCACATTTTCTTAATCCAGTCTTCATTGATGGACATTTGGGTTGGTTCCAAGTCTTTGCTATTGTGAATAGTGCCGCAGTACACATCTGCGTGCATGTGTCTTTATAGCAGCATGATTTATAATCCTTTGGGGATATACCCAGTAATGGGATGGCAGGGTCAAATGGTATTTCTAGTTTTAGGTCCTTGAGGAATCGCCACACTGTCTTCCTCAATGGTTGAACTAGTTTACAGTCCCACCAACAGTGTAAAAGTGTTCCTATTTCTCCACATCCTTTCCAGCATCTGTTGTTTCCTGACTTTTTAATGATGGCCATTCTAACTGGTGTGAGATGGTATCTCATTGTGGTTTTGATTTGCATTTCTCTGATGGCAAGTGATGATGAGCATTTTTTCATGTGTCTGTTGGTTGCATAAATGTCTTCTTTTGAGAAGTGTCTGTTCATATCCTTCACCCACTTTTTGATGGGGTTGTTTGTTTTTTTCTTATAAATTTGTTTGAGTTCTTTGTAGGTTCTGAATATTAGCCCTTTGTCAGATGAGTAGATTGCAAAAATTTCCTCCCATTCTGTAGGTTGCCTGTTCACTCTGATGGTAGTTTCTTTTGCTGTTCAGAAGCTCTTTAGTTTTATTAGATCCCATTTGTCAATTTTGACTTCTGTTGCCATTGCTTTTGGTGTTTTAGACATGAAGTCTTTGCCCATGCCTATGTCCTGAATGATATTACCTAGGTTTTCTTCTAGGGGTTTTATGGTTTCAGGTCTAACATTTAAGTCTCTAATCCATTTTGAATTAATTTTTGTATAAGGTGTAAGAAACGGATCCAGTTTCAGCTTTCTACATATGGCTAGCTGGTTTTCCCAGCACCATTTATTACATAGGGAATCCTTTCCCCTTTTCTTGTTTTTGTCAAAGATCAATCAGACGGTTGTAGATGTGTGGTATTATTTCTGAGGGCTCTGTTCTGTTCCATTTGTCTGTATGTTGGTACCAGTACCATGCTGTTTTGGTTACTGTAGCCTTGTAGTATAGTTTGAAGTCGGGCAGCGTGATGCTTCCAGCTTTGTTCTTTTGGCTTAGGATTGTCTTGGCAATGTGGGCTCTTTTTTGGTTCCATACGAACTTTAAGGTAGTTTTTTCCAATTCTGTGAAGAAAGTCATTGGTAGCTTGATTGGGATGACATTGAATCTATAAATTACCTTGGGCAGTATGGCCATTTTCATGATATTGATTCTTCCTATGTGTGAGCATGGAATATTCTTCCATTTGTTTGTGTCCTCTTTTATTTCATTGAGCAATGGTTTGCAGTTCTCCTTGATGAGGTCCTTCACATGCCTTGTAAGTAGGATTCCTAGGTATTTTATTCTATTTGAAGCAATTGTGAATGGGAGTTCACTCATGATTCAGCTCTCTGTCTGTTATTGGTGTATAAGAAGGCTTGTGATTTTTGCACATTGATTTTGTATCCTGAGACTTTGCTGAAGTTGCTTATCTGCTTAAGATTTTGGGCTGAGACCATGGGGTTTTCTAAATACACAATCATGTCATCTGCAAAGAGGGACAATTTACTTCCTGTTTTCCTAATTGAATACCCTTTATTTCTTTCTCCTGCCTGATTTCCCTGACCAGAACTTCCAACACTATGTTGAATAGGAGTGATGAGAGAGGGCATCCCTCTCTTATGCCAGTTTTCAAAGGGGGTGCTTCCAGTTTTTGCCCATTCAGTATGATATTAGCTGTGAGTTTGTCATAAATTGCTCTTATTATTTTGAGATACGTTCCATCAATACCAAATTTATTGAGAGTTTTTAGCATGAAGGGCTCTTGAATTTTGTCAAAGGCCTTTTCTGCATCTATGGAGATAATCATGTGGTTTTTGTCTTCGGTTCTGTTTATATGCTGGATTACGTTTATTGATTTGCATACGTTGAACCAGCCTTGCATCCCAGGGATGAAGCCCACTTGATCATGGTGGATAAGCTTTTTGATGTGCTGCTGGATTCATTTGCCAGTATTTTATTGAGGATATTTGCATTGATGGTCATCAGGGATATTGGTCTAAAATTCTCTTTTTCTGTTATTTCTCTGCCAGGCTTTGGTATCATGATGATGCTGGCCTCATAAAATGACTTAGGGAGGATTCTCTATTTTTCTATTGATTGGAATATTTTCAGAAGGAATGGTACCAGCTCCTCCTTGTACCTCTGGTAGAATTCAGCTGTGAATGCTTCTGGTCCTGGACTTTTTGGTTGGTAGGCTATTAAATTTTGCCTCAATTTCAGAACCTGTTATCGGTCTATTCAGGGATTCAACTTCTTCCTGGTTTAGTCTTGGGAAAGTGTATGTGTCCAGGAATTCATCCATTTCTTCTAGGTTTTCTAGTTTATTTGCATAGACGTGTTTAAAATAGTCTCTGATGGTAGTTTGTATTTCTGTGGGGTCGGTGGTGATATCCCCTTTATCATTTTTATTGCGTTTATTTGATTCTTCTCTCTTTTCTTCTTTATTAGTCTTGCTAGTGGTCTATCAATTTTGTTGATCTTTTCAAAAAACCAGCTCCTGGATTCATTGATTTTTTTAAGGGTTTTTTGTGTCTCTATCTCCTTCAGTTCTGCTCTGATCTTAGTTATTTCATGCCTTCTGCTAGCTTTTGAATGTGTTTGCTCTTGCTTCTCTAGTTCTTTTAATTGTGATGTTAGGGTGTCCATTTTAGATCTTTCCTGCTTTCTCTTGCGGGTGTTTAGTGCTATAAATTTCCCTCTACACACTGCTTTAAATGTGTCCCAGAGATTCCGGTATGTTGTATCTTTGTTCTCATCGGTTTCAAAGAACATCTTTATTTCTGCCTTCATTTCGTTATGTACCCAGTAGTCATTCAGGAGCAGGTTGTTCAGTTTCCATGTAGTTGAGTAGTTTTGAGTGAGTTTCTTAATCCTGAGTTCTAGTTTGATTGCACTGTGGTCTGAGAGACAGTTTGTTATAATTTCTGTTCTTGTACATTTGCTGAGGAGTGCTTTACTTCCAATTATGTGGTCAATTTTGGAATAAGTGCAATGTGGTGCTGAGAAGAATGTATATTCTGTTGATTTGGGGTGGAGAGTTCTGTAGATGTCTGTTAGGTCTGCTTCGTGCAGAGCTGAGTTCAATTCCTGGATATCCTTGTTAACTTTCTGTCTCGTTGATCTGTCTAATGTTGACAGTGGGGAGTTAAAGTCTCCCATTATTATTGTATGGGAGTCTAAGTCTCTTTGTAAATTTCTAAGGACTTGCTTTATGAATCTGGGTGCTCCTGTATTGGATGCATACATATTTAGGATAGTTAGCTCTTCTTGTTGAATTGATCCTTTTACCATTATGTAATGACCTTCTTTGTCTCTTTTGATCTTTGTTGGTTTAAAATCTGTTTTATCAGAGACTAGGATTGTAACCCCTGCCTTTTTTTTTGTTTTCCATTTGCTTGGTAGATCTTCCTCCATCCCTTTATTTTGAGTCTATATGTGTCTCTGCACATGAGATGGGTCTCCTGAATACAGCTCACTGATGTGTTTTGACTCTTTATTCAATTTGCCAGTCTGTGACTTTTAACTGGAGCATTTAGCCCATTTACATTTAAGGTTAACATTGTTATGTGTGAATTTGATCCTGTCATGATGATGTTAGCTGGTTATTTTGCTCGTTAGTTGATGCGGTTTCTTCCTAGCATCGATGGTCTTTACATTTTGTCATGTTTTTGCAGTGGCTGGTACCGGTTGTTCCTTTCCACGTTTAGTGCTTCCTTCAGGATCTCTTGTAGGGCAGGCCTGGTGGTGACAAAATCTCTCAGCATTTGCTTGTCTGTAAACGATTTTATTTCCCCTTTACTTATGAAGCTTATTTTGGCTGGATATGAAATTCTGACTTGAAAATTCTTTTCTTTAAAAATGTTGAATATTGGCCCCCACTCTCTTCTGACTTGTAGAGTTTCTGCCAAGAGATCCGCTGTTAGTCTGATGGGCTTCCCTTTGTGGATAACCCGATGTTTCTCTCTGGCTGCCCTTAACATTTTTTCCTTCATTTCAACTTTGGTGAATCTGACAATTATGTGTCTTGGAGTTGCTCTTCTCGAGGAGTATCTTTGTGGCATTCTCTGTATTTCCTGAATTTGAATGTTGACCTGCCTTGCTAGTTTGGGGAAGTTCTCCTGGATAATATCCTGCAGAGTGTTTTCCAACTTGATTCCATTCTCTCTGTTACTTTCAGGTACACCAGTCAGACGTAGATTTGGTCTTTTCACATAGCCCCATATTTTTTGGAGGCTTTGTTCATTTGTTTTTACTCTTTTTTCTCTAAACTTCTCTTCTCACTTTATTTCATTCATTTGATCTTCAATCACTGATACCCTTTCTTCCAGTTGATTGAATTGGTTACTGAAGCTTGTGCGTTTGTCACGTAGTTCTCATACCATGGTTTTCAGCTCTATCAGGTCATTTAAGGACTTCTCTACATCGGTCATTCTAGTTAGCTGTTTGTCTAATCTTTTTTCAAGGTTTTTAGCTACTTTGCGCTGGGTTCGAACTTCCTCCTTTATCTTGGAGAAGTTTTATTTTCTGAGAAGCCTTCTTCTCCCAACTTGTCAAAACCATTCTCCATCCAGCTTTGTTCTGTTGCTGGCAAGGAGCTGCATTCCTTTGGAGAGGGAGAGGCGCTCTGATTTTTAGAATTTTCAGCTTTTCTGCTCTGTTTTTTCCCCATCTTTGTGGTTTCATCTACCTTTGGTCTTTGATGATGGTGACGTACAGATGGGGTTTTGGTGTGGATGTCCATTCTGTTTGTTAGTTTTCCTTCTAAGAGTCAGGACCCTCAGCTGCAGATCTGTTGGAGTTTACTGGAGGTCCACTCCAGGCCCTGTTTGCCTGGGTATCAGCAGTGGAGGCTGCAAAAAAGTGAATATTGCTGAACAGCAAATTTTGCTGCCTGATTGTACCTCTGGAAGCTTCATCTCAGAGGGGTACCCGGGCATGCGAGGTGTCAGTCTGCCCCTACTGGGGGATGCCTCCCAGTTAGGCTACTCGGGGGTCAGGGACCCACTTGCAGAGACAGTCTGTCCGTTCTCAGATCTCAAACTCCATGCTGGGAGAACCACTACTCTCTTCAAACTGTCATACAGGGAGGTTTAAATCTGCTGAGGTTTCTGCTGCCTTTTGTTTGGCTATGCCCTGTCCCCAGAGGTGGAGTCTATGAAGGCAGGCAGGCCTCTTTGAGCTGCAGTCGGCTCTACCCAGTTCGAGCTTCCTGGCCACTTTGTTTACCTACTCATGCGTCAGCAGTGGCAGGCGCCCCTCCCCCAGCCTCGCTGCTGTCTTGCAGTTAGACCTCAGACTGCTGTGCTAACAATGAGGGAGGCCCCCTGTGCGTGGGGCTCTCTGTGCCAGGAGCGAGATATAATCTCCTGGTGTGCCCTTTGCTAAGACCCTTGGAAAAGTACAGTATTAGGGTGGGAGTGACCCGATTTTCCAGGTGCCATGTGTCATGGTTTCCCTTGGCTAGGAAAGGGAATTCCCTTACCCTTTGTGATTCCTGGGTGAGGCGATGCCTCGCTGTGCTTTGGCTCTGGCTTGGTGGGCTGCACCCACAGTCCTGCCCACTGTCTGACACCCACTGTCTGACATGCCCCAGTGAGATGAACCCAGTACCTCAGTTGGAAATGCAGAAATCACCGATCTTCTGAGTCTCTCAGGCCCTGAGTTGTAGCCTGGAGCTGTTTCTATTCGGCCATCTTGGAACCACCCCAACTATATATTTCTTAAACTTGGTGTAGAGATAGCATTTTTGGGGGCAGGCCAATAACAAATGAACATTAGCAATATTTTGTTCAGGGTCTCAGGATACATTAAAATGTCTTCTAGATCCACAATCATGTAGTAGTCTAAAAGGTCAAAGAATGAATCATTCATGACATGCTAAAATACCTATATTGTATTATTGAAGCTGAACACATTGCAGTATAGTTGGAGAGAATATAATGTATACAAATTTTAGTCTTGCTGTCAGTTCTCTCTCTTGTCTGAACCAGATTAGACATGTTAAAAAATCTAGTTAGGTGTAAATGGTGGCTATTTTTCTACTAAGATGGGTGTTAGGCTGCTAATAGACTGAATATCTAGAAGCTGTTAGAAAGGATGAAGCTCTATACCATTTTACCAAATAAATTTGGATCTCTATGAAGAGGAATTGAGTCCATATTTAACATTTTGCCTATGAAGTCTCAACATGCCCTATTCTTTCATTTTAGCAGTGATATTTTAGTGTAGTTCTTTAGGATACACATTTTTGGGGGTACAAGATGAAGACTGCAATGTACAGGCTGTCAGTGGTAGCTTCTTAGCCTAATAGAGCTGAACATAATCTTGAGGTCATGACTATTCCTGGGTAGGATTTGTATAGCTCTTCATAATTATTACCTGTAAAGCTTACTACAATAGTTTCAACAGTTGCTAACATCAGCAATTGTTAACATTTTGTCATTTTTCATTCTTTCTCTTTCTCCCTTTCTCTCCCCACCTACCAACTATTTATTTTTTGCTGAACTATTTACAAGGATGTTGTAGACATTGATAATTTTTTCCTAAATATGTTTGATAAATGTTCTAAAAATATAAACTTTACCCCGACTAATTATATTACCATTATTATATCTTAAGAAAAATTAATAATACTATTCCAACATCATCTAATATTCAGTCCAGACTCAAATTTCTCCAATTATCTCCAAAAAGTCTTACTTAAGGGACAATAACTTCATCACAGGCCTGTGATTAACACTGTAATCTTAAGTCCTGGCACTACCCTTAATCCCCACGTTTGGATGAAGATTCAGAAATCCCTTTGTCTGAAGTGTTTTGGGGAAAACAAGACTTTGGGTATTCTCTCTCATTTGTGAAGTGAGAATTACCCTCTTCATTGTCAGGGTGATGCTGTGGTAGTCTGCCATACTTCCCAATATTGTAGATATAAGTAACAAAAAAAACTTAACAGTTCTCTCATAACAACAAGTAGTGCTTCATTTTGGTCTTCCTAAAACAATAATATATCAGTCTCCCAAGAAAATGCAGAGGTAAAATCATGCCATACTTACTAAGTAATGGATTTCTAAGTTGGTAGCTTCTTACCCTAGAAACAGAAATATTGGGCTTATTATAATTGAGTTCCTGGTAATTTTGACCCTTATAAGGGTATATACATCCCTAATTTTTTGTAGTCTCATTGGTTTGTGTCGTGAAGATTCATCGGCATTCAGATAATTGCAGTGATAAAGGAGTTAACTGAACAGGAAGCTTACAAAGTAAGATGCTAGGAGTAGATGGTGTTGTCAAATAGAGGTATAATTGCATTTAAAAAATCTCTTCAAAATAGTTTCTCAAGCTTTAGGTAACTTAGATGACATTTAGTAGGCTCTGAAAATCACTTAAATGGGTACAGAAATAAAAGAATTATGGAAGAAAATATCACCCTCTGAATTTGTCTTGAGAGTTTTTGAGTGGAGACACCTGAGCTTTTGTTAATATTAGCGAGTATTTACAGCTGATAGAATAGAACGTGTCATTGCTGTATTAAGTTTAGCTCATTAGGTGGGGAAAGTCTTTTGTAGCAGTCTGGAGACTAATGGATTTAGTGCTGTAAGATATAAAGTATATGGGAAAGGAAAAAAGTATAAATTATCTTAAGTTCAAATATGGGAAAACTCACTGGAGCTTTTAAAGAAAGGTGATTAATGCAATTGAAAACTGCAGGAAAAATAGTCCTTTTTTATTTTATAGTTTGTCACTGTTACTGAATGGCACAGCAAGAATTAAATGTAAAGTGCTCATAACATTTGGAAGCATTGCAAATATTGATGAAGAATCTAGGATTTGGGGGGAATAGATATATAGCATACATAAAAGACCTGAGAAGTATACTCATACAAATTTAGAACTAGGATAAAGTTATGATATCAAATCAAGCTTCTTGTTTTACAGGTAAGAAAAATGAAGCCCAAAGATAAGCCAGAGCTAAAATTCTTATTTGGACTCAAGGATGTACATCCTTTGAAATTATACAAAATCTGAAATATTTCATTGTCAAATATATCATAGAGAGGTAGTGATAGGCCAGTTATCTTACTATAACCACAAATATAAGCCAAGCCTGACATGCAGTATCTCAGAGAGACAGGAAATTGTACTGATGAGATGATAGATTTGAAATCTAACCATTTGGGAATTAAGCCATGGCTTTACTCCTTATTAACATAAATAAAATTACTTAACTTTTCTAGGCTTGTTACTTCCTTTGATTAAGTGTACAGTCTCTACCAGGGCCCATGAGTTTTCTCACAATGGTGAAATTATTAAATGCCAAAAAAGGTCTTGTCTTTGTCTCCAAACTGTTGGGGCCACCTCTTTGATTGTCCAGTCGTGGCTTGCCACAGGTTCTATATGGCATTCTACCTTGACACAAATACTTTAGCATCACTTGATCTGCTAGGTCATAAGTAGTAAAGTTTTACATTACAGCCTAAAGAAGCTGAATAACTTTCTCTTATTCTGGGACAATGTTTCCCAAATTGTGGTTCCTGGACCAGCAGCATCCGTATCATATTAAAACTTATTTGAAATGTAAATTATTGAGCACAATTCTACTGAATCAAACTCCAGAGGTAAGAAGCATCTGAAATGTTTAAACCAGAAATCTACCTCAACAAACTCTCTTGATTTTTATATATGCTAAAGTTTAAAAGTTTCTAGTTGTTTAGAGTGGGAAGTTGTCAGTTTTTTGTATCATTTGGTTAGTGGGTCAGAAAATCATGTTCAGATGCATATTTTACCACCATAATCCAAAGAGCTATTAAGTTTGTGTTGTGTGCAAGATGCAGCTACTTGTCCTTCTCTTCCAGGTGTATTGACATATGCCAGGTCATTCCCCCAGAGAGTCTGCTAAAATGGCAGGCCCCTACATTTTCATGGGATCATTACCTCCAACCTGCTAGCATGTCTTATCAAGAAATTTAGGGGACAGTTAGTTTATGTTTCTTTAGCATCTCTTAGCATGAAGTTATCACCTTATTGCACACCATGATATCCTGTGTAGTAAGATGATCATGACTCTGGTAAACTGAATTATGGCATAAAACCAGACCACTGACATAACCCTCAAGGATGATGAAAGTAGTACAGCATCGTCTTGTCCATGGGAAATCACCTATGATTTTTTCTCAGGTCCTGTCACCCATTACATTATCTTGCCTCTAGATGATAAGTAATGAACCTGTCCTTGGTCCCATGGGGATGCCAGCATTTCCTTTGAAATAAGGAGGCCAATGTCAACTGTGGTGACTTTCATTACCATCCCTGGCATATAGGATATAACTTCCAAATACTTTCCAAGATCCTGGTATTCTCCACAACAGAATATTTTTCGATGCATTGTTAGGAAAAACAGCCATATGAGTTTTCTTAAATGAGTAGCTCACAAGACATGATAAATTTACTCCAATATTCCTATCTCTTTGAATTCTGCATTCCTTCCTGCATATTACATGTCAAGGTTCATAAATGCTGGGCCACTGTTGAATACAGGTTTAGATTGACCAGCTGACCACCAAGGTGGTATCTCTAGGAGTCTACAAGAACTAAAGTGTTACTGGGCTTGGAGTGCCCCCTAATGCACATAATATAATAATTGCAACCATTCCCCACTGGCGATGCCAAGATGTAGCAATAGTATCCGTATTATATGTTCACCCCAATTTTGCATCAACTTTCTCCTTTTGTGGTCTGGTGTTCTCAAAATTCATTCCTGCACATGTTCTTCAGGTTTGTAAATTATTAAGTTTCTTTCTGTAACTAAGCCTTTTCTTCCATGGTCTGAGTTTTCGTTTTATTCCCTGTGGCATCTTAATTATATGTTTGCACTTGGGTAGAACATGATGACAATGAGAACTGAATTCCTTTTTTAAAACACGCTACAACCTGAGTCATTACAGAGTCTTCAAGCAAGGAAGAAATGGCTTCAATGTCAGGGAAGAAAATTTGCCTCTCCTGACAGGGATGTCGTGATAGATGTGTAGGTCAGGGTACTGTGTGGGTCATAGCTTCCAATATTCCCCCATTCCAATGCCATTATTCCCTACCAATACTTTAACTTCCCTAAAGAGACCAGGTGAATTCACTGGACATTGGACAACAGACCAGGTGAATTCATTGGACATTATAACTATTTCAGAAAACTGCAGGATGAAATGCTGAGTTTGATTTTTTTTAAAACCATCTTAGCCCTGCAGCTCTAACAGATAAAAGATTATTTTAATACAGCTTTAGAGAGTTCCTGATTTTTTCTTTCACCTGTGCCTTGAATCAAGATTCTAATGTTTTGAGCTTGTCATACTATTTCTTCAAGTTTCCAACACTGTTAAAAGCATCCTAACTACCTCCACGCCCAAATCCACAGTCCTTTAGTTTCTCAAGCTCTGGGGTAAAAGGGTGGAGCAAGATGGCCAAATAGAATCCTCCACCAGTCATCCTCCCTGCAGGAACATCAAATTTAACAACTATCTACATGAAAAACACCTTCATAAGAACGCAAAATTAAGTGAGCAATCACAGTACCTGATTTTAACTTCATATCACTGAGAGAGGTACTGAAGAGGGTAGAAAAGACAGTATTGAATTGCTGAAGCCACCCCTTCTTTATCCCCTAGCAGCAGCCACGTGGTATGGTGTGGTGCTTCAGAGAGGGAGAGTGTAATGATTGTGAGACTTTGCATTGGAATTCAGTGTTACCCTGTCACAGTGGAAAGCAATGCTGGGCAGAGCTCAGCTGGCACCCAAAGAGAAGGCATTTAGACTAGCCCTAGTCAGAAGGGAATCAACCACCTCAGCACTCAGAACTTGAGTTTTGGCCAGCCTCACCACCACAGGCTGGAGTGCTCTGGGGTCCTAAATAAACTTGAAAGACAAACTAGACCATAAAGACTGTAACTCCTAGAGAGGTCCCAATGCTGTGCTGGGCTTGGAGCCAGTGGACTTGGGGGGCACATAACCTAGTGAGACACTGGCCAAAGTAGACAAGTGCCCCTCCCCCAGCCCCTGGCAGTGCAGCTCGCAGCTCCAAAAGAGACCCCTTCCTTCCACTTGAGAGGTGAGGGAAGAGTAAAGAGGACTTTCTTCTGCAAGTTGGATACCAACTTAGGCACAGTAGGATAGGGCACCGCGTAGAGTCATAAGGCCCCTATTCCAGGCCCTAGTTTCTGGATGACATTTCTAGACACACCCTGGATCAGAAGAGAATATTTTTCCTTGAAGGGAAGGACACAGTCCTGACAGGCTTTATTACCTGGCAACTAAAGAGCCCTTGGGCCATCACTAATCAGCAGCAATAGCCAAGTAGAACATACCATAGGCTTTGTGTGAGACTCTGAGATGTGCTGGCTTCAGGTGAAACCCAGCACATTTACAGCTGTGGTGGCTATGAGGAGAGACAACTTCTGCTTGAGAAAACCAGGAGGAGAGTAAAGGGGACTTTGTCTTGCAGCTTAGGTACCAGTTCATCCGCAGTGAGGTAGATCACCCTGTGGGCTCTTAGGGTCTCTGATTTCAGGCCTTGGCTTTTAGATGGCATTTCTGGACCTGCTGTGGGCCAGAGGGGACCCCACTGCCTTGAAGGGTGAGTCCCAGGCCAGGCAGCATTCACCACAAGCTGAATGAAGAGCCCTTAGGCCTTAAGCAAACATCGGTAGTAGCCTGGCAGTACTCCCTGTTGGCCTGTAGTGCTGGTGGCCATGGGGAGAGACTCCTCTGCCTGTGGAAAGGGGAGGAAACAATGGGAAGGACTTTGTCTTGTGGTTCAGGTATACAAGCTTAGCTGCAGTAGAATAGAGCACTAGGTAGACTTTTAAGGTTTTTGACTCTAGTCCCTGGGTCCTAGTCAGTATCTCTGTACCTGCTTGGAGCCTGGGGGAACTCCTTGTTCTAAAGGACACAAGCCTGTTTTGCTTCACCACCTGCTGATTGTAGAGATCTAAGACCTTGAGTGAACATGGGTGGTAGCCAGGTAGTGGCAATAACAGGCCTTGGGCGAGACCCAATTCTATGCTAGCTTCAAGTCTGAGCCAGTGCAGTGCTAGTGGTGATGGCCACAGGAGTGGCCTTCTGTCACCTTTCCCCCAGCTCCAGGCAGCTCAGCACATAGAGAGACTCTGTGTGTTTGAGAGAAAGTAAGGTAAGACTACAAGAGTCGCTGCTTGATAATCCAGGGTATTTGTTTGGATCCTATCAAAGACTACCAAGGTGGTATCTCTAGGAGTCTATAAGAATTAGTGTTACTGGGCTTGGGGTGCCCCCTAAGGCACCCTATATATGGCTGTAGTGGCTATATGGCTGTAGTGGCCAAATATTTAGATCACAACACCCAAGTTCTTTCAAGTACCTGGAAAGCCTTCTCAGGAAGGACGTATACAGATAAGCCCATTCTGCGAAGACTACATACAATAAATAACTCTTTAATGCCCAGACACCAACAAACATCCATAAGCATCAAGATCCTCCAGGAAAACATGACCACACCAAATGAATTAAATGAAGCACCAGGGACTAATCCCAGAGAGACAGAGCTATGTGACCTTACAAATAGAGAATTCAATAGCTGTTTTGAGGAAACTCAATGAAATTCAAGAAAACACAAAAAAGGAATTTAGAATCCTATCAGATAAATTCAACAAAGAGATTCAAATAACTAAAAAAGTCAAGCAGAAATTCTGGAGTTGAAAAACAAAGTTGGGTATCGGTCTCTTAATAGCAGAACTTATCAAGCAGAAGAAAGAATTAGTGAGCTTGAAGACCAGCTAATTGAAAATATACAGTCAGAGGAGACAAAAGAAAAAAGAATAAAAAAGAATGAAGCATGCCTACAAGATCTAGAAAATAGCCTCAAAAGGGAAAATCTAAGAGTTATTGGCCTTAAAGAGGAAGGAGAGAAAGAGATAGGGATAGAAAGTTTATTCAAAAGGATAGTAACAGCGAACTTCCCAAACCTTGAGAAAGATATCAATATTCAATTATGAGAAGTTTATAGAACACCAAGCACATTTAAGCCAAAGAAGACTACATCAAGAAATTTCATAATCAAACTCCCGAACATCAAGGATAAAGGATCCTAAAAGCAGCAAGAGAAAAGAAACAAATAACATATAATGGAGCTCCAATAACCTGGCAGCAGACTTTTCAGTGGAAACCTTACAGGCCAGAAGAGAGTGGCATGACGTATGACCTTAGCCTAGAATAGTATATCTGGTGAAAATATCCTTCAAACATGAAGGAGAAATAAAAAGTTTCCTAGACAAACAAAAGCTGAGGGATTTCATCAACACTAGACCTGTTCTAGAAGAAAGGCTAAGAGGAGTTCTTCAGTCTGAAAAAAAGGACATTAATGAGCAATAATAAATTATCTGAAGGTACAAAACTCACTGGTAATAGTAAGGATACAGAAAATCACAGAATGTTATAACACTGTAATGGTGATGTATAAACTACTCATACCTTAAGTAGAAAGACTAAAACATGAACAATTCAAAACTAACTACAACAACTTCTGAAGACATAGACAGTACAATAAAACATAAATAGAAACAATAAAAAGTTAAAAAGCAGGGTGATAAAGTATAGAGCTTTTATTAGTTCTTCTTACTTATATGTTAGTTTCTTTTTGCAATTAGTGTTAAGTTGTCATCAGTTTACAATAATGAGTTATACCATTTGCAAGCCTCATGGTAACCTCAAATCAATAAACATACAATGGATAAGCAAAAAACATTTCTTAATCTCTTCATTTGGTTTTTTATAATAGAAGCCATGTGGTTCTCTCTAGCTTTGCCTTCAATGGACACATCATTTCAAGTGACCACAGGGGATAATTTCTCTTTCTTTACTGCAGGCCGTATTTATAAGTCATCTTTTCCACAGGGCCCCATTTTCTTTTTTCCCTGAGGCCTTATTGCATTTATCCATTAAGTTTCTTAATTGTAAGCACTATAAATCAATAAAAGCTAATTTAAGTCCCCAAATAATTAACTAAAAAAACACCAGGAAGCTCATAGAATTCTTAGAAGGTTCAGGAAACCAGGCTTAGTAGTCACAGTTCAAAACAAGATGAAAGTCACATTATTGCTCTTGATAGGCCACTTGCCCCACTGATATGGGAACACTTGCTGGATGTATACTCCCTGCTGTCTTGGGAGAGTGGTTTCTGCTGTCACCAATTTCTTCGACAGCATTTCATGCTTTGTCATTAGTTCCCCATTGAAGTTCAACATGGATGCCTATGGCTGATACAACCTTGCTTACCTATCCATGCTGTAAACGGGGTGGGGTGGAGGGGTCAGAGTAAATTCATATTTGGCATTTCTACCTTTCAAGTGGGAGGTGATCTCAGATTTGTTAAGAAATACTGTGGAAGGTAGTATCTGTAAAGCGCTTACACAATATCTGGACATACAGAAAGCTCTCAAAAATAGAATATATAATATGTATTATTGTTATATAATGAGTGAAGTGGTTTTATGATCATCAGGTAAAAGACAAGGATGTTAAATATTGTCTTTCTCAAAGTTTCTAATGTGACTGCCTTGTGCTTTTGGAGCTTAATTAGGATTGCTGTCTTTGGTAGATGAAAGGTAAGTTTGCTGTAGTTCATGGCACAGTGTTGTTTATGCATTCAACAAATGTTTGTTATTTCCGGTTTTTCTTCTTTAGACTATCATAAGGTATTGTGGGAAAATCAAAGGTTAATTCTCACTGCTTGTCCTCAAATTGTGTATAATCTAAAGAGAGCAAAGAAAGAGATACCAGAATTTATTGAATATGTGTCAGGCACTATTGGGATGTTACACACATTATCTTACGTATGCCCCTCAATAGCTTTATTGGAAAGTTGTTATCTCCATTTGATACGAAGTGGAGCCTCAAAGGGTTTAATGAACCTGCCCAAGGTCGTGCAAGAAGGAAAGAGAAAAGCCCAGTTTATGCCCAGAACTGGATCATGCTTAGAGGAAGGAACAAAACCTCAGAGCTAGAAGAACCAGGAGTGGAGAACTAGTACAGGATTTGAGAATTTGGCCCCAAGCCAAGAGATTCTTATATTAGCAATGTTATGGAATCTTTTTAGAGGATATTGGCAGGAAAAAAACGAGTAGATTTTCTTTAAATTGTCAAAACTAGAGTAAATCCATGCCTGAAATATAGCGTGCTCCCTTTTTGACTGAAATTTTCAAAAGATGCAGATAATTCATATCAGGGTCCAGGAAAGAAAAAAAAACAAAGGCCTGGTAGGCAGTTTGAACACATCCTCTTCTCACTAGATGAACTAGCCACAGATTATGACCTTACCAGGGTCTAAGACCTTCCCAGCAGCTCATAATAACATACTATCCAATTGACTATATCTAGACATACCTGACTAGTGGATAGTTGTTCTGGCTTACATTGATTGCCTCAGGCTTGCAGATTGAACCTGCACGTGGCTGACAGCCCAGCAGCTGGTGGGATTGAGTTTGAGAAAGCTAGGTACTGGCAAAGGTTTGTAACCACAATTTCTCACTGAAGAAACTCACGTGCTCTTGTCAGAGGTAGACAAATGAATTAGATGGACTGGAGTAATTTGTGGATTTAAGCATTTTGGGGTGGTTGTGGTCACAACTGTGCTGGTTGTTACAGTGTCTGGGGAAGTGTTTGTAAGTAGTTTCTACCATGTGTGATGACTTTGATGCCCTCATAAAATCCCTTGAGAAGGTTTCCTTTTTTTTTTTTTTTGAGACGGAGTCTCGCTCTGTAGCCCAGGCTAGAGTGCAGTGGCCGGATCTCAGCTCACTGCAAGCTCCGCCTCCCGGGTTCCCGCCATTCTCCGGCCTCAGCCTCCTGAGTAGCTGGGACTACAGACGCCCGCCACCTCGCCCGGCTAGTTTTTTGTATTTCTTAGTAGAGACAGGGTTTCACCGTGTTAGCTAGGATGGTCTCGATCTCCTGACCTCGTGATCCACCCGTCTCGGCCTCCCAAAGTGCTGGGATTACAGGCTTGAGCCACCGCGCCCGGCCGAGAAGGTTTCCTTAAATAAGTGCACCAGAGTGACTCAGTATTTACTAGGTAGAGTTAGTTCTTATCTTTGAACCACAGATATGAGGCATGCTTCATTCTAGACAACATATGAGTGAAAAAGTTCTGATGTTTGTCTATAATAAATGAACTCAAAATCTTGAAAATTATTGCATTTTTACTAGACAATCTATATTTTCCAAATCAACTTTTGCACCTTGCAGGGAACACCAAAACAATTTATCGAGTTGTATTTCCTAACTTTAGCCATACATACGTGTGTGTGCACATACACAGTACATGCAAATATAATATATTTATACATGTTTATAATCATCTTGATGTATTCTTATTGAGACATAGAACTTCATCTGTACCACAGTTTTACATTCCTGGCTTAGGGTACTATTGTATGTGCATTTTAATTTGTCTGTGAAACACTGTATAATATTGAGTGCAGTGTGTGTGTGCATCTTCTAGGAGGTATTATTTGTATTTTGTGCCTATATGAAATGCATATGGGATTCTAAAGAGAACATTATTAGTCTCTAATTTCTCCTCATTTGGGGAATTTATCAAGATAGTGCTATTGTCTACTTTGACATTGGAAGAGAGCTGGGAACAGTGTGATTTATAGTTGAAACATGTTGATTTAAATCTCGATTCTGTTGTTTGCTAGTTGTATAACTTTGGGTAAAAAAATGCAACCACTTGGAAGCTGAGTCCTTTCATTTATAAGATGAGGCTAATAATTTTTCCTCCTTAAGGTTGTTGAGAAGACTAAACGTATATGGATACTGCTTCACATAGTGTCTGGCATGTAGCAGGCATTACTATTAATATAATAAAAGGTCTGAAATGGAAGGAGTCTTAGAGTTAATAATGTTGACCAGTCTTCTCCTCCTGTAGATGAAGACTCTGAAGCCCAGAGGGATGAAATAACTTAGCTAGAATTTTCATGTAACTATCAATAGAGTTGAAATGGCCTTCAAATAGCTAGATTCCCATGAAATTCCAAGGAAAAGATGTCAGTCGTATTTGTCAGTGGGCAGAAGGATCTATCTTCGCAGTAGTGCAAAATGAAAGGCACTTCTCTTTGTACTTCCTGAATTGAAAGAAAATTTGGTAATATAAGCAAAGCTTCTTAAATCAGACATCTTCTTTTGAATTTTAGAGTATATGTTTGCTACTTAATGTCTCAGCTCTGTTTCTAGGATTTCCAGTTAACAAGTCAATTCGGGAATTTTAGAAAGCCTGAGTTGATTTTTATTAAAGAATAAATGTATTGGAGTATAATTTTTACATACTGTGAAATTCACCTCTTTTAAGTGTACAATTCAATGATTTTTAGTAAACACTATAAAGTGCTATGTATCACCACAATCCAGTTTTCGAACACTTTCATCACCTCAAGAAGATTCCTCATACCTGTTCGCGGTTTATATATGTCACTCATAAACCCTGGATGATCACTGATTTACTCTCTGCTTCTATCAATTTGCTTTTCTGGGCAGTTCATACAAATGAATTTATACAGTATGTGCCTTTTGTGGCTGGCTTGTTTCATTTAGTGTAATGAGGCTCATTTGTATAGTGCCAGGCTTATTGTTTTGCTTCTTTTTATTGCTGTATCTTGATTGACTTTTGATATCAGTTCTATTGATGTGACAGGAAAATGGGGGGCAAGAAACGATTTCATCCTCTCCAATTTTGCCCTCTGGTAAGCCTGATTCTACGGAGTTGCCCACAGAGCAGCTTCCAATAGGGAATCCACCAAGGTTGAGTCCTCTGGTCCTCTTCCCAGGCTGTGGGGAGGAAATATTTACATCCTTGTCTCTGATGATTATGCCACTAAATGGTTGGAAAATTGCCCAAGTAGGAGGCAGCAGCTCAGATTCCAGCAGGTTAATAACAGCCTTGAAGTGCACATTAGTGAGGGCAGTGACACACCTGCCATTGAGCTTGGGAGTCTGGGGAAAGGAGTGAGTCCTCATGGGGAGGTGATGGAATGGGTGTGTAAGTGTCACAGCTAGGGGTGACCCTGGTAGGGGGCAGGTGTGTTTTCTTGATTTGCTGGTTGTGAGAGCAAAGTAGTATGTGGTAGTTGTTCCATATGCAGGTTTGGAAATCAGGCTGAAGTGGGTTGACAGTGTGACTTTGGGCTAATTGTGAAGCCTCCTAAATCCTGGGTTTCTTGATGTATATATCCTTACCTTGTAGAGTTGTGAGAATTAAATAAGATGCTGCAGACAAGATGCTTAGTAGAATCTCTGGCACCTAGAAAATTTTTAGTAGGTGTTACTATTGATTTCTCACTTCTTGACAATAGAAGTCATATGTAATCTTGTGTTTTTGTTGGCTCCCTCCTTAAGTGTCTTTAAATGAAGATTAATTATCTAGAAAGACTAAAGTACTACATTTCTAACATAATAAAAATATGCAAGGAATTAATGGAAATGGTGTTTCCTCTTGGAAATAAAATACAATTTACTTTATTTTTCCCTTCCCTTTCCTTGCCCTCACTTTCCATCTCTTCTTCCTTCGTTCCTCATAACTGAATTCATACTGTAATTCCAAAATTCCAATTACTAATATTTATGTTGCTTGTTACAGGTTATGAAGTTGGTTTTTTTTTTTGTTTTTTTTTTTTGTTTGTTTTTTGTTTTTTTTTCCTCCCATGGCCTTACTGCATTTAATCCTCATAGCAGTTCTGGAGAGAGCTGCCATTATTATTCTCATTTTAGATATAGAGATAATGGGACCTGGCAAAGTCAGACTGCTCAAAAATGGTGGGCACCACCTGCATCATTAGATATTGGGAATTAGAGACTGTATTAGTTTCTTAGGGCTGCTGTAACAAGTGACCACAACCAGATGGCTTAACAAACATAAATTTATTCTCTCATATTGCTCAGAGGCTGAAAGCTTGAAATCAGGGTGTTGGCAGAGTTGGCTCCTTCTGGAGATTTTGAGGCAGAATCTGTTCCTTGCCTCTCTCCCAGCTTCTGTTGATTGCTGGAAACCCGTAGCATTCTTTGACTTTTAACTGCATCCCTCCCATCTCTGCCTCTGTCTTCAAATAACGTTGTTCTTTGTGTGTGTGTGTGTGTCTGCTATGTCTCCCCGAATATCCCTTTCCTTTTTTTAAAACAATAAAAACATCATTAGTTGGGAAGATATAAAGGAAACATTTCCATAATTGAAGGATCTCACAGATTAATTGCAAGAGTAGAAAATGGTAGAGTTGTGGGGAGGCTGAGGTGGGAGGATCACTTGAGACCAGAAGTTTGAGAACAGCCTGGGCAACACAGAGAGACCCCGTCTCTATGAAAAATTTAAACAAATTAGCTCAGTGTGGTGGTGCATGCCTGTAGTCCTAGATACTCAGGAGGATGAGGCAAGAGGATCACTTGAGCCCAGGAGTTCAAGGATGCAGTGGGCTGTAATCACGCCACTATATTCCAGCCTGGGTGACAGAGTGAAACCCTGTCTCAAAATGAAAGAAAATGGCAGTCGCCAAGCACTGCAGAAGTTTTCAGTGACTTGACTTATAAACCACTGAGTAGTGACCTTTGGTGAGGGAGAATCAGAAGGGCTGGAAAGGACAGATTGGCACATGGAGATGCTGGAGCTTGTATTTGGCTTCCTTAAATAAGAACAAAATTTGACCTCCCAAGGCCAAATCCTTTGAACACAGAAGATGGCAGTAGCTGTCCGATGAAGTGAGGGGCAAAAGATAAAGGCCAACACAGACGTAAAGGCAAAACTCCAATCAAATATCATCTAAAGAAGGGTATATGAAATGAATAGGGAAAGAATATTAAGTAGTAGCATTTTATAGGAATGCTTGGCAGAAAACCTTAAAAAGTGAATAGGCTGAGTGGCAACAGAGAGGGAAGATGGAAGTCAGATTGCCCCTCTATTGTTGAATGGGAAATCCAGGGAATAAAATGCGTCTGGGAAACTTTATAAAGAAAGTAGTGCTAGGTAAACTTTTTGTTTTGTTTTTGAGTAAAGTGAAAGCAAGTTTATTAAGAAAGTAAAGAAATAAAGAATGGCTAGGCTCCATAGGCAGAGTCTATGGTTGCCCATTTTTATGGTTATTTATTGATTATATGCTAATGAGGAGTGGATTATTTATGACTCCCCTTTTTAGACTATATAGGGTAACTTCCTGACATTGCCATGGTATCTGTAAACTGTCACGATGCTGGTGTGAGTGTAGCAGTGAGGACGACCAGAGATCACTCTCATTGCCATCTTGGTTTTGGTGGGTTTTGGCTGACTTCTTTACTGCAACCTGCTTTATCAGCAAGGTCTTTATAAACTATATCTTGTGATGACCTCCTGTCTCATCTTGTGATTAAGAATGCTTTAACCTCTTGGGAATGCAGCCCGATAGGTCTCAGCCTTGTTTTACCAAGCCCCTACTCAAGATGGAGTTGTTCTGGTTGAAACACCTCTGATATTTCCCCTCTCCCTTTTATAAGAGAACCCTTAATCCTAAGGGTTGTAGAGAAACAAAGATCCATCTTCTGTAACTTCTTGAGGTTGAATAGGGGTGATGATGTTCCTGCCTATGAGGGTCTCTTGTATTTCAGGTAAAGAGAAGCACAGTCAGAAAACATCGGTATGGTGAGGGCCACTCAACTCTTGAGTTCCTACAAAAGGTAATATATGGAAGATGAATAAGTGTTTAATTTAAGAAAACATCCAGTAAGATTACCCTGCTCTTTAGTTCTGTGAGAAGAATACATAAGGCTCGCTGGATCCCAAGGAAACTTTCTAAGGGAGCAGGGACTGTATCTGCCATGTTTATGGCTGTGTTTCTCATGTAGGATAGTGTCAGAAATTTGTAACTGCTCAGTAAAGGTTTTAAGCAGAGAAGATAAAGAGAAATTCAGAGGTTCTAGCACACCCTGGAGGTAGGAAGCAGCAGGGTGGGTTAGTGTGCAGTTGGACCTCTACCATACGTGGGTTGGAGGATACTCTTCATCTGGGCCTGAACTCCCAATCAGCACACTCAAATCTGCCAAGAGTGCTGGACAGGGGCTAGTCCGCTTCATCTTTGCTGGTCACGGCAAAATTCCAGAGCTGCTCCATTTGACTTGTTTTCAGCACATAGATCTGTCTGCACTGGATACTCAGTTGCCAGCTCTGCTTCTCTTTCTCCCATCTGCCCACATGTTGCCCTTTGCATTAGACTCATGGGTTGCTTCCCAGCTGGGATTTTACCTCCCTCTACTCTGCTTCAGCCATGCATACTTAAGATTCTTGAACCTACTCAGGCTACAGACACCATAGCTCGATAGTATCTTTAGCTGGATATCCTTGGACATGGGTGGGATCTAGGAAAATATGGAATATTTACGTAGATATAAATACAAGCCCATATAGTAGAAGGTTAGACACATGAACTAGTTTTAAAGGGAAGAAAAAAGAGGAAGCCATTGAGTTTTGTTTTGGGAAAATTAGTCTGTGTGTTTAAAAGATCAGTATTCATTAGTAGGGTTTTCTATTTGTCATCTCTTTCATATTGAAATAATGCGTTATCATTGATATCCAAAATGTAATCCTTAAGAGCACCACAGGACTTGAGGTTTTTTTTTTTTTTTCAAATGACTACTACATAGCAAATTATTCATTTAATAATTTTAATACATCTGAAATGTGCCAGGCTTCACACAAGTGAATACAGAGGTAGGGACATGGATTTGTATTCCTTCTCTCCCACAGAATCCAATAGATTGTGGAGACTCACAAACTGTGTATGCCTAACTAAAATATAAAACAAAACCATGGAAAAGGAGGGTAGAGAGATCATTCCCAGTGGGAGATTATGAAGCTGAGTTTAAATCTAGCTGCACTGTGGCTTGCCAAGTGGGTTGGCCCAAAGGGTGTTTGAGCAGGGAGGCGGGTTCTATTGTCTAGAATTTTAGATCAAAGCCTGCTTTCTGCGCGGCCCACGAGTATGGCTTGCAGTGGGAGTGCCTGCCTGTACCTCCAGACAACTGCTTTTCCAATTTGCCTATATGATCAGTGGAAGCATGCAGTTGGCCTGTACATTTGTTCCTTCTCTGCTTGCTGAGCTCCAAGAGGTGAAAACCCAGAGCTCTCTCTGTCTCTGGTGTTTCCTCCTGCTCATTTCCTTTTTTCTTTGGCCCTTTAGGCATTTACTTTGTTTCTTCCTTTCTTTCCTTTTTTCCTTTTCTTTCCTTTCTTTCAATAGTGTCTTGCCTTGTCACCTAGGCTAGAATACCATGATGCAATCAGGGCTCACTGCACCCTGAAATTCCTGGGCTCACGTGATCCTCCCAACTCACCTTCCCAAGTAGCTGGGATTACAGGTACGTGCCATCATACCCAGCTAATTTTTAACAATCGTCATAGAGTCAAGGTCTCATTGCATTGCCCAGGCTGGTCTTGAACTCCTGTGCTCAAGTAATCTTCCTTGCTTTGGCCTCCCAAAGTGCTGAGATTACAGGTGTGAACCACTACACCTGGCCTTAATTCATTTCTATGGCACATGTGGAATATCTATTATTTGTTCAGCAGTTACGAAGATGAGCTAAGGCACAGTGCCTGTTCTCAGACTGATCACATTATTTGGCATGAGGCAGAAGTGTCTTTTTCTTTCCTTCTAGTACTACTGATATTTGGAAGATCAAGAATATTACTTTTACAAATAAGCCTCTACCATCCAAAGGCTACAATACTTACATAGATTTATAGTATTTGCATATATGTCCTTTAAAAAATCTTTTTCAAAACTATAAATAAAATGTAATAAAACATAAGCTTTGGAATCAGAGCGATCTCAAGTTAAGCCATAAGGCCTGTATTTATTACTTGTGTGACCTTGACCTCTTTCAGCCTCATTTCCTTTAAGTATAAGATGATGGGGCTGTTGTGAGGATTCAACTAAAATAGCAACGTTAAGAAGCAAGGTAGGTGCTCAGGAGTTGTCTGTTCTCATCCCCCTCCTAGAGAAAGGAATGCTGTTTTGTTCATTTTGTTGTCTTTTTATTGCCTTCAGTCAAGCCTTACACATGAAAGATGCAGAATATAGTCCTTGTTGATTAAAACATATGAGTAAATTGATGAATGAACAGTAATTAAAGTCTGTCTCCTTTGAGGGCAGGATAAAAGGAGAAGTATAATCAGGCACAGGAACACAGGTAGAATGCAACACTAAAGGAAGGCTTTATACTGTGAGGTCTTGCAAGCCACACCACTGCATATGAACTTGAAGGGCACTGAGTCTGGAGGATCCAGATCTGGAATGATGACATAGCACTGCTCCTCTGGCTACCAAAGGGCCATTCAGAGCCTTCTAGGACAAGATCTATTAAGCTGTGAAGCGGGCAATTTGACATCAAGCCCTTGTCTAGGGCTCCAGCTCCTTTGATCTGCTCCCTGGATGCCTCCCACATCTTCCTGGTTAACCTCACTGCTCTTTGCATTGTATCTCTTCTTTTAGGATGTCCTTAAACCCAGGCAAGAGTGGCATCAACCATAGGAACTGCACATGAGACAGATCCACAAGTTACAAACACGCAAAAAAAAAAAAAAAAAAAAAAAAAGTAAATATTTTAAAGACATCTGCTTACTTCTGACATTAAGGGTCCAGCATGACCTTTAATTCTAAACACCTACTGTTTTGATGATCACTGTTGAGGCCCTAGGAGAAAAGTATCTCTACATCTCTTGTACTGTATCTTTAAAACAAAGGGGACTGCAAAGGAATATTTGCAGGTTTATTAGTTGTGATATACCTGGTGTCATAGACAAATTCTGTTTTGGCATGCCAGAAGGATTTGAGTGGAGGTGCTTAGGTAGGAGAAAAGATAAATTAATTTGTCAAATCCTTTCTCTCAGACAGCATGAATGTAATAAATTTTTGCATAATGAACTATCATTTCCCAAGAGTGTCAAGCATCCCTTTTCTCCTCCTCCTGTTCTAATCTTTAGATCCAGAAGTATTCAAGGATTAACACATTTTCTTCAGTTATACACAATGGAAAAGGAATACTCTCAATATTGAACAATTTATACTTTAAAGTTAACTTACATATAATGTGTATAAAGCTGGATAGCAATTCTTTACATTATTCTATGGGTCTAAACATTGCTTTAAGTGACAGTGAAAATCATGATGAAAGTCACAGTGTGTATTGACATGAAAATATTTTATAGTATATTTGTCATGTGATTTATCCCTTTGGACTGTATAATATTAAACATGATTTGAACAATTCATCATTCGATTCCAAATCTAGGCATTGCTTTGAAATAGGAAATTTCAGTTACCGAGTACAAGGTTAGCACCTCATGACCCTGAGAGTGGCTGCTGCCTTAAATTTTGTACCCAAGGTGCCTTATTACCTCATCCTAGTCCTAGTCCTTCTTTACAGGGCCAGCTAGTAAATATTTCCTCCTTTACAGGCCACACAGTTCCATCAAAACTACTCAGTTCTGCCAATGTAGCACAGAAGCACCCACAGACAATACATAAGTGAATGGGCATGCCTGTGTTCCAATAAAACTTCGTTTTTCAAAAACAGGCAACTAGCCTGATTTGGCCCCAAGTGATAGTTTGCCGTCCCCTGGCGTAAACAAAAAGTTAATTCTTTTTCATGCCACCTATCCATTGTGGATCACTGTGGTTTATTCTCCACATTTGTTTCTGAAACCCAAGTGGATAGAGCTGTGGTTGATGTTGTGCAAGAGAAAGAAAGAGCTTTTCACTTGCCTTAGCAATTAAGGGCTCAGAAACAGAAGAGACACGTTATTTTAGCTCATGATTCATTGGCTAGAATTAGTCATAGGACCACACCTAATCACAAAGGGGCCATGAGAGCTATCATAAGGGTTCAAATTAGGTGTTGAAAGAATACAGTGGGCCAGGCGCAGTGGCTCACACCTGTAATCCCAGCACTTTGGAAACCAAGACGGGTGGATTACTTTAGGTCAGGAGTTCGAGATCAGCCTGGCCAACATTGTGAAACCCTGTCTCTACTAAAAGTATAAAAATATTAGCTGGGCATGGTGGCGGGCCCCTGTAATCCCAGCCACCTGGGAGGCTAAGGCAGGAGAATCACTTGAACCCAGGAAGTGGAGGTTGTAGTCAGTTGAGATCACGCTACTGCACTACAGCCTGGGCAACAGAGTAAGACTCCATCTCAACAAAACAAAACAAAACAAAAAAGGCTGGGTGCGGTGGCTCATGCCTGTAATCCCAGCATTTTGGGAGGCCAAGGCTGGCAGATCACGAGGTCAGGAGATAGAAACTATCCTGGCTAACATGGTGAAACCCCATCTCTACTAAAAATAAAAAAATGTAGCTGGGCGTCGTGGCCGACACCTGTAGTCTCAGCTACTTGGGAAGCTGAGGCAGGAGAATGGCGTGAACCGGGGAGACGGAGCTTGCAGTGAGCTGAGATCGCATCACTGCACTCCAGCCTGGGCGAGAGAGAGTGAGACTCCATCTCAAAAAAAAAAAAAAAAAAAAAAAAAGACAAGAAAGAAAGAAAGAGTAGTACGGAAGAAGGTATAAAATCTGATTAGTGAGTTTACAGAAGTGGTATTTGTTCTGGGCTTCCAAATATGAATGTGTTCCACAGATCTATTTTGATATTAATTTAGCATAGATAGTAGAATTTGTTTACTAGATGTTTTAATTAGAGTTAATAAAAGGTGTATTTCCATGGTTTTATTTATTTATTTTTTTCACTTTTAGTTTCAGGGGTATATGTGCAGATTTGCTGCATAGGTAAATTGCATGTCACGGGGGTTTTGTGGACAGATTATTTTGCCACCCAGGTAGTAACCATGGTACCCCATAAGGTAATTTTTCCAACTTCCCTCTTCTCCCTCTCTCCACCTTCAAGTAGGCCCTGGTGTCTGTTGTTTCCTTCTTTGTATCCATCTGTATTTACTCAGTATTTAGTTCCTACTTATAAGTGAGAACGTGAGGTATTTAGTTTTCTGTTTGTATGTTAGTTGAGTTAGGATAAATGGTCTCCAGATCCGGCTGCAAAGGATGTGATCTTGTTCTTTTTTATGGCTGCATAGTATTCTGTGGTGTATATGTACTGCATTTTTAAAATCTAGTCTATCATTGATGGGTTTAGGTTGATTCCACGTCTTTGCTATTGCAAATAGTGCTGCAATGGAGGGTGTTTATGGTAGAGTAATTTATATTATTTTGGGTTTATACCCAATAATGGGATTTCTGGGTCAAATGGTAGTTCTGCTTTGAGTTTTTTGAAAAATTGCCAAAATGCTTTTGCCAATGGCTGAACTACTTTACTTTTCCACCAGTGGTGTATAAGCATTCCCTTTTCTCTGCAACCTTGCCATCATCTATTATTTTTTTGACTTTTCAATAATAGCCGTTCTGACTAGTGTGAGAAGGTATCTCACTGTGGTTGTGATTTGTATTTCTCTAATGATAAGTGATGTAGAGCATTTTTTAAATATAATAGTTGGCCACATGTATGTCTTGTTTAGAGAAGTGTCTGCTCATGTCCTTTGCCTCCTTTTTAATGGGTTTTTTTTTCTTATTTGTTTAATTTCCCGTGGATTCTGGATATTAGACCTTTGTCAGAGGTAAGTTTGCAAATATTTTCTCCTATTCTGCAGGTTGTCTGTTTATTCTGTTGATAGTTTCTTTCAATGTGCAGAAACTCCATGATTTTACTTATAAGCTACGTTTTTTTAATCCTAAATTGGTTTTATGTAGACAGAAAATATTTGGGTGCTGCGTATCTATTCATTTTGAAAATTTGTCTTCTAACTGTGTTAGAACATTTAAAGTAACTACTAAAATGGATGATAGATTATCTCGCTAGCTGTTTTCTATTTGTTCCATCTTGAGGATTTTTTGTTCTCTTTTCTTTTGCCTGTTTTTGGATTGTTTTTTTGTAACCCTTTAATTTTCATTATTAGCTTATAATTCATACCTATTTCAAAAAATTTTGCTGTTTTTTCCTGGGGTTTGTAGCATATCAATTTAATTATTTGTGTCCTATATTCAAGTATTATTATAGTACTTCACATATATAATAACCTTAACTTGTTTCCAATTGCCCACTTTTAAAGTTTTTGCTATTCTTATGATGCATTTTATTTTCATATATTCCATATATCCAAAGCACATTGCTTTATTTTGCCTTAGTCAATTATCCTTTAGAATGATTAAAAGTAGGGAAAAGTTTCGTTAAAAATATTTACAGTTTTTTTCTATTATAAATAAATCAGAGTCTCTGTAGTATAGATATCCTAATAATAAATTCTCTAAAATTGGCCAGGCACGGTGGTTCACGCCTGTAACCCCAGCACTTTGGGAGGCCAAGGCAGGCGGATCATGAGGTCAAGAGATCGAGACCATCCTGGTCAACATGGTGAAACCCCATCTTTACTAAAAATACAAAAAATTAGCTGGGCTTGCTGGCAGGTGCCTGTAATCCCAGCTACTTGGGAGGCTGAGGCAGGAGAATCTCTTGAACCTGGGAGGCGGAGGTTGCAGTGAGCAGAGTTTGCACCATTGCACTCCAGGCAAAAAGAGTGAAACTCCATCTCAAAAATAAATAAAATAAAATAAAAATAAATAAATTCTCTAAAATTTTGTCTAAAAAAAGCACAATTTATTTTTGAAAGATATTTTCACTGTTTAGAATTCTCTCTGCACTTTAAAGAAGTCATTACATTGTCTTATGAAATTTGCTACATTCTTACACTTGTTTTCTGTTTTTTATTCTGCTTGCCTTTAATATTTTCTGTTTATCTTTGTTTTCATCAGCTTAAATATGAAGACTTTAAGTTTTTGTTTGTTTGTTTTTGTATTTATCTGGATTGTGGTTCTCTAAGATTCTAGAAAATGTTTAACCATGACTCCTTCACATATTTCTCTCCATTTTCTTTCTCTTCTCCTGGGATTCTAATTGCACGTGTGAATGTTGGATTTTGTTCCTCAGCACTTAGATACTGTGTTCTGTTTCTCCCAATACCATTTTCTCTTTCTTTCTCAGTTTGTGTAGTGCCTATTGAGCTTATAGTTTCAGGTTCACTCCTTTTTTCCTTTGTTGTGTTGTCCGCTGGGGAGCCTGAGGAAGGTAGTCTTAAGCTTTGCTACTGTGTGTTGTTTTTATGCTTAGCATTTTCATTTTAGTCTTTATTATGGTTCCATCTCTGATAAATTTTTCCATTTATTCATACATATCATCCACCTTTTCCACTAACATAATAATAGTTAATTATATTAATAGTTATTCTTTTAAATTTCATATCTGATGGTTCCAACATCTGGGTCATCTCTGAATCTGGTTATTTTAATTTCCTTTTTTCTTAATAGAAAGCTGTTTGTCCTTGCTTTATTGTGTGTATTATTTTTTATTGTATGCTAGTATTTTGTATAGAACAATAGAGACAGGGGTAAGAAATATGTATTTCTGGGCTGGGCACAGTGGCTCACGCCTGTAATCCCAGTGCTTTGAGAGGCTGCAGTGAGCTGTGATTGTGCCGCTGCACTATTGCCTGCATGACAGAGAGAGATGCAACTTTCTGTAAAATGAGGATGCTGAACTAGTGGTTTCTGTGGCCCACAAATTACTCTAAGGTCAATGATGCTGTGTAAATTTTCTTTTATCCATGTAATTACAGTACAGGTGTTATTCTCATTTTACAAAGACCCAATTTTTTAAAAAGCCAATATTATACATTTTGGCATTAGATTCTAAGTACAGCAGAATACTGAATTGTCAAACTTGATCTTGTTCTTGAAGAAGGGTTGTGTTAAACCAAAACACAGAGGAGGTGGTATATTTTCAGCACCTGGACTTTCAACCCAAAGTGTTATTCTCTGTCTTCTGCAGAAGGCCTAATTCAACTACCCTTAAATATGGTGTATAAGTTACATGCTATTGAGTATGTACTCAAATTATTATAATAACAGTGTCTGTGAGAGAGAGAGAGAGAGAGAGAGAAAGAGAGAGGAGGGCTATTAATGAGTTATAGGTTGGGTACATTTGAGGACTTAAAGGGTCGGAATAAGATCCCAGGTCTTTCCATTTTAATACCAGTGTCCTTTTCACTAGGGCATATTCCTTTCGTGGGGGTTTCTACTACCACCACTGAGCTGTCTTAAAAAATCAGAGCCCTGTGGCTCAGAAAGTTTCTAAATGTTGGAGCATGTGTCTCTAAAGCCATCTTCATTACAGAGCAGGATATTTAGCACCAAATCAACTTCCATGTTTGGAATCACATTTCAAAGAATATAGACCATGGAGATATGATTTGACCCCTCTTTCATTCAGTGGTTCAGAATCAGAAAGGTCATCTCACTGGCTACATAGTAAGTGTGTGGAAGTGTGAGTGAGTGTGTTGGCAAAAGCCACAAAGTTGACCTCATATGGGCATTCATTCTCATCTCCATCCCAACCTGTACAAAATTTATACATCCTTCAATGTCTAATTCAAATCTTACCTTATTGTAAAAAAGCTTGCTTGACCTATTCTAGAACTAATAGAAATTTAGTTCTATTTACTAACTCCTATAACAGATATTATTCAAATGGTTTAGTTTGATAAATTTGTAGAAATTGACCTGTTAAGGAATTTCATATTTCTACCTTTACATCCTCAGCAAATGAATGTTAGGAACATAGGAAGGACTCAGCAAATAATTTCTAAAGCTTACTTTTGTTGAGATTTTTAATCTTGAAGATAAGAACAATATCTTGTTGTTTATTTCATATTTAAATAAATATCTGTTGACCAATGACTATGTTACAAACAATTTTTCTAGACACTAGGGATACAGCACTAAATGAAATAGGCAAATTCCTGTCCTCAAGGAGCTGAAGAGAAATGGTAAGAACATTGAAATGGTGACATAGTTTCTGAAGAAGAATTAAACAGGATGAGTGACAGGTCTAGACAGTGACTGGAGCAGGAGTTTCTTATTTTGTACAAAGAAAGCTTCTATGACTACGTGGCATTTGAGTAGAGAGTTGATGAAAATGAAGGAGCAAGCCATGAAGATCTCTGGAAGATAGTTCCCATGGTAATATTGCACAGTAGTGTGTATAATATGATAAAATATTGCATCATATTGAATCCATGTATATTAATGGATTAGAAAAGGTGGAGGTGATTGTGTTATCTCTGTTTGCTCTGGATTAGGGATTTGAGATAATGTGTCATAGGAAATCCGCTTTTCTTATTTCTAGAAACCAGAGACATTAGGCATGGAGAATTTGTTTCTTAGGAGACTGATCATATTAATAGTACTTCTAGTGAGCAAGCCGTTTTTTCCCCAAAGAAAGCGTTTATCTGAGATATAATGAGAGAGTTCCTGTCATAATAAATTCAAAAGGAAAATGCAGTAGAATGAGAGAAAGGCTCAGTCTAGGATAGATCGTATACGAGGTGGACAATGTCATTGCAGAAAGTAAAATAAGCAGAAGGCTTGCTTTAAAGCCTAAAACCATAAAATAGAAAGATTCAAACAGAACCAGTGGGGTCAAAGGTATGAATAGCTAATTTATCAGAAAAACAAGGATTGAAGGCTATGGGCATCATTACAGAGTAAAGCAGTTGAAGAGAACCAATCATTACAATGGGGACAATAATATGAAAGGCATAGCTGGACCTAGTTCTCCTGGGCCTGCACACTGTCAATTGTTACACTAGTTCCCTGAATTAAGAGGGCTTTTGGCAAATTTAGTTGCAGATATAGTAATATAAGCTATTTTAGTTATGAATGTTTTATGTTCATATTTTATTTTCATTTCATTAAGGAAATAGAGAGTAGCTTGTTTAGCAGTTAAGAGCACTCACTCTGGAGCCAGACTGCCTGGGTTGGAAGCTTAGTTCTTCCCCTATTTAGTTATGTGACCTTGGCAGGTTGCTCTATCTCTCTGTGCCTCAGTTTTTCCATCTGTAAAATGGAATTCGTATAGCACGTATCTCCTAGGTTTATAATAGAGGATTAAATTATTTAAAGTACCTAAAGCACTTAGCACTATACTTGAATTATTATAACTAAATGGATGTTTTTAAGAACATAAATTATCCCTCAAATATCAGAATTGATTATCTGATGGGTTCTTTAACAAATGTGTTTTGGGCAGTGAAAGACTTCTAAATTAGATCTTATAGAACTGGAATTTAAACACTGGGGGAAAGAGGGTGCAGGCTTTTACAGGAGCTAATTTGAAAGTCTGGAAGCAAGAATGGTATTTTGGATATGTGATTTTAGCATGTTTAAGAGATTGACCATGCCATTGTGATGCCTTACACTGCATTTCTGAAGAGAATAAATGAGAAGAGGTGTGAGTTTTGAGCAAATGAGTGATTTTTACATAAAGCTTGGAAAACACTGGGGCCCTTACCTTAAATATGATAATATTTGTGAATATTGGTGAATTAGACTTTTTTAAGTGGGTACATCATAACAAATGGAATTATATTTTAAAATATATCCTAGGCATTATTTGGAAATGAAAAGTTTTATTTCCAGCTTAGTTCCCTGTTGCAAGATTGAGATACTTTGTGAGTGAAGGCTCTATGTTCGGTCATATTGGCCGTTGATAGATTGGTGGTCTGGTCCATTCTCAGGAATTAAATGATCAATTCGATTTTGTAGAGCTGATGACCAGATTGATTAGATAGTATATGATCAGGCCAAATAGAAATTACCACTTGGCATCAACCCATATGAGTGATTAAAAATGGAATTGACCTCAAATGTTTAATATAGTGCCCACTATAGACAGAGACTTCAATAGTTATTATCTAGGGCAGAAGTTCCAAACTTTGGGTGCATCCGACTCACCTGGAGGACTTGTTGAAGCACATTGCTGGACTCACCCCCAGAATGTATGAGGCTAGAGAATTTAAGCTGCGCAGTAGTTTCCAAATGACGCTGAGGGGATCACTGCTCTAGAAAGTAAGCTTTATGTTAGTTGAGTTTAACGTATCAAACAGACATAGGTTATAACAGTTATTTTTAGGTAAGAGATTAGTGCTATAGTTATATTTAGATATAGAATGAGGGCTATGAAATATGCAATATTCATACCCTATATATGTTGAATATAGGTAGCATATTTTTTTCAGCAATTATACCCCAAACTCTTATTTCATCATCAGAAATTTCTGTTGACTGAACATAAGATAGAGTACATTTCAAATAAGATATTTCAGATGATTTAAGCTATTAATAAAGAAGAATTCAGTTTTGGTGAAATAAATGAGCAATAGTAAGTATATGCACTGAAATAATGCACGTGTTCATTTGAGAAAGTATTTGACCACACATACAACACTATGCTATCTACTGAGAAGATTTTGAAGGCTTGTAGGCCAGACATTGTAATCAATCTAGAGGCCCATGATCTAGTGAAGGAAACATGTTTCAGACATATGCACTGATCAGCAACACTACAAAGCCACACATTACTGGTGCCAGAATGGGCGGTGCCAAGAGTCCGTTTTACAGAATACCAAGGCAAGGGGATGTTGGGGACTTGAGTGACCAGGTCAGGCCTTGTGGAGGAACAGATGTTGGTTTTTAGTCAATACTACTCACCAGTGATACCAAATTAAACCAGTAATTGAGGGGACTCTGCCTGAGCAACTTTTGCTTCTGTACGTTTTCTTCTAAGGAGTATTTCCAGAGAAATGAAGCAGGTTAATTAAGATGCTAAAAGACTGGCACAATTTCTGAGCGGATTATCGTCATGCAAAATTTTGGTGCAACTAACTGGTGTTTGTTCCTGCTTGCAAAAGCTGTGTTTGTACAACTGGGGCAAAGTCCAAAAGGACTGAAAGAAGTTAATTAGTTCAACTTGCCAAAGCCTTGTCATCTGGTTCAGGGCTAGGGAACAGGACAAACCCAATGAATATAAATCTGTACACAAATGCAGAAGGTTGTGATTATGATTAATATAACTATTCATTTCCACATTATCAAAGCTGTGGTTTAATAAATTGTTAGCTGAAAATGGAACACAGGTGAGGAGTTTTATGGTAAAAACGTAAAGAATGGAAAATGTTTATACCGATATCAGTAGTTCTCTAGCCATGGTCCAGTGCCTTGAAAGTCACATGGGATGTTTGAAAACAGTACATATCCCAGGCTATCACTACTAGAGTTTTATTCAGAGTATATGGAATGTACTGGAAATCTGTATTTTTTAACTGATTATTTAGTTGCATGGCCAGGTTTGGAAAATATTGGTCAAGATATGCACAAAATATGTGCACAGAACACTATGCTATACACTGTCCTCAAGGAGTGAAAATGGAAGTGGGACCACTTACTGTTGCTTGTAGTAATCTATTAGCAGAATTTTGGCTTCCTGTTTTCACAATTTTATGCCATCCTGGCCTAGAGGACTTTGTTCTAGAGGAAGCTGTACTTCCACCAGGAGACACAGTTCTTCCATTGAACTCGGTAAAGACTGTCACCCAGCCACTTTGGGTTCTACATGCCTCTGAGTCAACAGACAAATAAGGGAGTTACGGTATTGACTGGGTAACTGATTCAGACTGCCAAGGGGATGATGGACTACTGCTCCACAATAGAGGTGAGGAAGAGTTTGTAATATGAGAGATCCCTTAGGGTATCTCTTAGTATGACCCTGGAGGTAAATGGAAAACTACAACAACCCAATCCACAAAGAACTACTAATGACCCAAACCCTTCAGAAATGAAGGTTTGTTCATTATGTATTGTAAATTTAACATCATAGTTTTGAAGTTACAGGGTATCAGGAGAAGAGTAAACATTACTCAAGGACTGCCTTCTCTTATGGGGAAGGGATTAGTGTATTTTTGGTTGTATGTGGGATACTTGTGTCATATTAGGGTGTAATTATGACCTTGTCATTGCCTTTATTGAGAGACTAAGCATGGTTTAAGGAGATGTGTCTAGGTGCCAGAGTAACTAGAGGGAGACTCGTGATGGTTAATTTTATGTGTCAACTTGATTGGACTAAGAGATGCCCAGATAGCTGGTAAAGTATTATTTCTGGATGTATTTGAGGGTGTTTCTGGAAAAAATGAGCACTTGAGCATTTGAATCTCTAGACTCAGTAAAGAAGATTGCTCTCACCAATGTAGGTAGGCATTCTCCAATTCCTTGAGGGCCCATAAAGAAGATGGATGGCCTATTTCAAGCAGTGAATTTGCTCTCTCTGCTTGAGATGGGACTTCCATCTTCCCCTGCCCTCAGACATCAGTGTTCCTTGTTCTCAGGTATTTGGACTCAGAGTGAGACTTACACCATAAACTCCTGTAATTCTCAGGCCTTTGGGCTTATACGGAATGATACCACTAGTTTTCCTAAGCTTCTAGCTTGCAGACGGTAACTCATGGGACTTCTCAGCTTCTATAATTGTGTGGGCCAATCCCTCATAATACAGCTCTATATATCTCTATACCCTATTGGTTTTGTCTCTAGACAGCCCTGATTAATACAGTTGCATAGCCAATTCTGGAGAATATTGGTTGAGATATACACAAAAGATGTACACATAACATTGTACTATGTCCTCAGAAGATTTAAAAGACTTGTAAGTTAGTTCTCACCCAAAGCCCACAATCTAGTAAAAGAAGCATGTTCCAAAAGTATGGAGCAATCAGCAACACTATGAAGCAATGGTTTACTGGGACCATATTGACTGATACTGAGTGTCTGTTTGGGTGAAGAAAATGTAATACTCCAGGAACTGGTCATTGAGCAGTAGGTGACCAGTTTGTTTTCTAATGATCACAGTCAAATGATGGCTAATTGGGGAGCTTTAATATTTTCTGCAACAGAGCATAGTAGAGGAGTTATTAGGCTTGGATAGGTGTATATATATACACACACACATATGCGCACACACACACTGTGCTTAGGAGAGCATTTGACACAGAATGGGAGCTCAATACAAATGCATGCCATAATGAACAAAGCCATCCTAGTCATTGGGCGTTGCCAGAAGAGCCAAAATGACATAAGCTCATGAAAATGCTTTGGATCATTCAAGTGCTTTATCAAAACATGGACAGTATTGCCACTAATTATCATTATTTATATTAATTTTATTTTTGAGCCAATTAGTACCCTTTGTTCATCACAGATGACATACTCAGTTGGTGTCACTGTGCTATGAATCGATATACTGAGAGCTTAATACACTGTTAGCAGCTTAATACAATATTTTATATTCATTGTGATCAGGCAGTGAGGAGTTCTCACTGAAGATATGGCGAATCAAATGCTTCTTACCAACACCTCAGCTGCGACTGTGGACCCAAAGAGGGGATGAGAGCATATCATAGAGTCACTCTGTCTCTGGTCACACTCCTTTGCTCCCCACCACTAGATAGTTTTAATGGTGTTGCAGCTGTAATTGGTATCTTCCTTTATATTGTCTGTGTCTTGGTGTTGGAGACATGCTCTGAAGTCTGTGGGTGGGAGGCACCCTGAGGGCACAACACATCTATTACCCTGGAGAAGGTAGTAACAGGAAACAAATGATAATGGCAAAATGCTAATGACTTAAATGAGCTGAAAATGATGATGTAGCACTTGGAGCTTTCCAGTTCTTCTTGTGATGAGGCAGGGCCTATCGTTAGTTTGACATGTAAATGTGCCTTAGAGAAGTCTTGCAGGATTGTTTGTCTCTCAGTGATAGAATTCATTAGCATATGGCAGCTCTCTCCAGTGAAAATTACCTGAGGATGCATGTGGACAGCCTTTGCACAGATATTGCAATGTAATTGTGCTTTAGGGGGCATTTTGACAAACAAGGCAAACCCATTATTTTTATCCATCTACAATTGCAAATTAATTGAACAATTAGTAGTAATAGCTTGAATGTACATAACAAGGCACCTTGCATCCCAAAGTACTGTACTGACAAAATATGAGCACTAATTTTCTACTAGTGAGAGATGGATTCCTTTGGAGTAGGCACAACAGCTGTTGAACAACCATAGCAACCCTTTCGCAATTCCTGTCGGTAGAAAGAAAATGGTATAACCAGCTGAAAAGGAATATATAGTTGCCCCCATGGGAGGTTATTGGATAGCTGCAAATAAAGTAAAATACACGTTTCATTTGTTGATTACAGGAAAAGGCTGACATCACTAGACAGGTTGGATGGAACTCTAAATATAACAGTAAAGTTGAAGCTAATATGAGAGCCGATTTCCATGCCTCTATGTTTTAAAATGAACTATTTATTAATTTGGGGGCTAGATGGGAGGAAAAAAGTGAAGGTTGGGGGAGAGGGTGGGCCTACATTTTCATATTAAAGCAACTCTCTCCTCACAAAGATTTTTAATCAGACATTTTGATTGCAAGTCACCCTGTGATTGTCAGCAGTGCCATGCTGTGAATGGAAGAGCTCTTCAGGCCCCCACATTCTCTAGCAGACTCTCTGTCATGCCTGCTGACAGCGCATCAACACAGAACTGTTAACAAATGCAATTAGCATATATCCCCATTCTGGACAGATGTCCGCAAGTTCTAGAGTTGAAATATTATAACTCATAGCACTCTGGACTTTAATACGTTTAGAAAATATTATTTTTCAAATGAATAGATGACATTATAATATTTTCTTTTGCTATAGATTGATCCATAAGAAACACCTGAGTTTTATGAATGGTTGGCTATTTTTCCCCCTAAGGGGAAGAATAAATAAATATCACCATTGGCATCCTCTTCACAGCCCATCCATAAATTCCTATATATTTGCACAATGCCAGAGAGTAGAGGGAATCAGAGCTAAACTGAAGATCTTTACCTTGGGCTAAGACTGTGATTGATTCTGTTCGGAAGAAAAAAGCCTTACAACATAATTACTATCCTTAACATCAGGCATGAATTAAGTTATTTTCTTTGAGTTCTGTGACTTCCATATTTCATCCAAATATTTAACTCTGGTTGTTGTGACATTTCCCAAACTATCTATTTGGGTGTTATTTCCCTATCCAAAATATTATAAGTTTTCTCCTTGCATTAAAAAATCAGTCCAATGCATATAATCTTTTTCTCAATTTTATTGAAATAATCTTTCCAATATACTGCTCCTGCAATCTCATTCATCTATTATAAAACTCTCATGTTTTCCATTGCCTCCTAGATAGAATCCAAATGTGCCACTCTGAATTCCAAAACCTTATATAGGCTGGTGCCAATTCATCTTCCTAGAATTTTGTTGCCAGTATTCCTTAGGACAAACACTGAATTCTAATCAGACTGCTTAATTATCATCTCTTGGAACCTCCACTTACATTCTGGTTTGTGTATTCTTAGCTCATATTGTTCCTTGTGATTTAGACTATCTTTCTCCTTATAATCTAGTTCTCATACATAAATCTTGTAAACATTTTAATATTCTACTTAAATACATATCAAGTGCTTTGTGGGAGTTAAAACACACTTGTTCTAGCAGGGAATAAGGCCAAATAGCCAGGGAGCAAAGGCCCAAAATAGTATGGAGTTTTCAGCTGTCATGGTGCTTGAGAGAGAAAAAATTGTAGTTCAAAACCCACCATGAATGAGGAGCCCTAGGAAACTATCCAGATTCCCATATAGATATTCCCTTGGGGTAGGAACAATTCAGAAGTAGACTGAGCATTACAGGATACAAATCAGCCTCATGTTAGTTCAATACCAGATTAGATAAATGATATGCACTCTTGCTGCTGCCAGAGATAGAATGAACCTACTTGGGAGGAAGAAAAACTTACTAGAGCCTCTACAAATTTTCATAAACAGGATTCAATCAAAATATGAAAACAGCTGCAAAAGAAGATATAGACAATAGAAACAAACCCACAAGTGACCTAACTACTGGACTTGTCAGACATAGCCTTTAAAATAGCTATAATTAATATATCCAGTATAATAGATGTGTATCATTTTATATTAAAATTCTCAACCTGACAGAACAGCATAATCCTAAATGTGTATGCACCTCATAACTCAAATATGTAAAACAAAAGGCCAAAACTCAACCAACCTGTCAATTTTGAAAGTATTATGAGATATTTTAAACTACAAGAATTCAGAATATTTATCTCTTATAAACTCTTTTTTTGAAAAGTGTGCTCAAACAAAACTAGGAAGTTTTTGTGTGAAGAAGCAAGAAAATGGTATAGGATATTCAGGAAACAGCATTGAATGATGACAGTCCTGAGCAGGCCTGGAGAGCAACCACCCCAGATTGAAGCAGAAGGACAATGACTCTGAGAGACACTTCTCAGACAAGGGGGGCACTGATAGAATATGTGTCAGGAAACTAAAAACATTAGATGGGAGACATTGGAAGGAAGATTTTTTAAAAGGCAAGGAACTTGAAATTACCAAAGAAAAAGTCAAATGAGAAATAAAATACTACGTATTTATGATATCTTAGTTGGCTCTGTAGGCAATAAAAAATTATATGTCATACTGAAAAGTTTTTATAATAACCAAAAATGATAAAACTACATTAGGAGGATGCAGCAAGAGAACGTGTATTGTGTAAGAGATCTAAATTGACATCTTTTTGTAGTAAGGCAAAGAGAATGTTTAAAATTGGTAAACCGGCCAGGAACAGTGGCTCATGCCTATAATCCCCGCACTTTGGGAGGCTGAGGCAGGCAGATCACTTGAGATCAGGAATTCAAGACCAGCCTGGCTAACATGGCAAAACCCCGTCTCTTCTAAAAATACAAAAAGTAGCCAGGCATAGTGGTGTGTGTCTGTAAGCACAGCTAGTCAGGAGGCTGAGGCAGGAGAACCACTTGAACCCGGAAGGTGGAGGTTGCAGTGAGCTGAGATTATGCCACTGCACTCCAACCTGGGCAACAAGAGCAAAACTCTGTCTCAGAAAAAATAAGACAATATGATAATTTGTAAACAATAAGTAGCATATGTGATTATTATTTAGCAATATAAAGATAAATATGAGGAAGAAAAAAACTGAGTTAATAGTGGTTGCCTCTGGGAGCAGGATTGGGGTAGGGGTGGGATAATTCAGAGGACAGTTTTTTACAATGTTTTTGTTGCTATGTTTACTTGTTTGAGATAAAGATTAATATCTAGTCTTTAAGTGAAAAAAGTGGAAAAAGCAACATGCTAATTATAAGAAGTCTAAGAAACAGAAAATGATAAAGTCATTCTAATTCTACTACCCATACTAGACTGTTCAGTTTTTGGTGTATTCCCTCAAGCCATTTATAAAACATACACACATACTTTTTAAAACAATAAAATCAAAATGATATTGCATTAGTTTTTAATGCCTAAAATCTTGTTGTGAATATTTTCCCCTCCTATCTTTTAAACCAAAAACATGCAGTTTAATGTTTTCAGTTTTCCACATCTCATGAGATTTTATTTAATCATTAACCAATGATGGAATATTTAAGTTGTTTCTAAATTCAAGAGTATTGGGGGGGTGGAGCAAGATGGCCGAATAGGAACAGCTCCAGTCTCCAACTCCCAGCGCCAGCGACACAGAAGACCGGTGATTTCTGCATTATCAACTGAGGTACTGGGTTCATCTCACTAGGGAGTGCTGGACAATCGGTGCTGGTCCGCTGCTGCAGCCCGACCAGCTAGAGCTGAAGCAGGGCGAGGCATCGCCTCACCTGGGAAGCACAAGGGGAAAGGGAATCCCTTTTCCTAGCCAGGGGAACTGAGACACACAACACCTGGAAAATCGGGTAACTCCCACCCCAATACTGCGCTTTAAGCAAACAGGCACATCTGGAGATAATATCCCACACCTGGCCGGGAGGGTCCCACGCCCACGGAGCCTCCCTCATTGCTAGCACAGCAGTCTGCGATATGGCGGCAAGGCAGCAGCGAGGCTGGGGGAGGGGCGCCCGCCATTGCTGAGGCTTCAGTAGGTAAACAAAGCCGCTGGGAAGCTCAAACTGGGTGGAGTTCACAGCAGCTCAAGGAAACCTGCCTGTCTCTGTAGACTCCACCTCTGGGGACAGGGCACAGATAACAACAAAAGCAGCAGAAAGCTCTGCAGACGCAAACGACTCTGTCTGACAGCTTTGAAGAGAGCAGTGGATCTCCCAACACGGAGGTTGAGATCTGAGAAGGGACAGACTGCCTGCTCAAGTGGGTCCCTGACCCCTGAGTAGCCTAACTGGGAGACATCCCCCACTAGGGGCAGTCTGACACCCCACACCTCACAGGGTGGAGTACACCCCTGAGAGGAAGCCTCCAAAGCAAGAATCAGACAGGTACACTCGCTGTTCAGCAATATTCTATCTTCTGCAGCCTCTGCTGCTGACACCCAGGCAAACAGGGTCTGGAGTGGACCTCAAGCAATCTCCAACAGACCTACAGCTGAGGGTCCTGACTGTTAGAAGGAAAACTATCAAACAGGAAGGACACCTACACCAAAACCCCATCAGTACGTCACCATCATCAAAGACCAGAGGCAGATAAAACCACAAAGATGGGGAAAAAGCAGGGCAGAAAAGCTGGAAATTCAAAAAATAAGAGCGCATCTCCCCCAGCAAAGGAGTGCAGCTCATCGCCAGCAACGGATCAAAGCTGGACAGAGAATGACTTTGACGAGATGAGAGAAGAAGGCTTCAGTCCATCAAACTTCTCAGAGCTAAAGGAGGAATTACGTACCCAGCGCAAAGAAACTAAAAACCTTGAAAAAAAAAGTGGAAGAATTGATGACTAGAGTAATTAATGCAGAGAAGGTCATAAACGAGATGAAAGAGATGAAAACCATGACACGAGAAATACGTGACAAATGCACAAGCTTCAGTAACCGACTCGATCAACTGGAAGAAAGAGTATCAGCGATTGAGGATCAAATGAATGAAATGAAGCGAGAAGAGAAACCAAAAGAAAAAAGAAGAAAAAGAAATGAACAAAGCCTGCAAGAAGTATGGGATTATGTAAAAAGACCAAATCTACGTCTGATTGGGGTGCCTGAAAGTGAGGGGGAAAATGGAACCAAGTTGGAAAACACTCTTCAGGATATCATCCAGGAGAACTTCCCCAACCTAGTAGGGCAGGCCAACATTCAAATCCAGGAAATACAGAGAACGCCACAAAGATACTCCTCGAGAAGAGCAACTCCAAGACACATAATTGCCAGATTCACCAAAGTTGAAATGAAGGAAAAAATCTTAAGGGCAGCCAGAGAGAAAGGTCGGGTTACCCACAAAGGGAAGCCCATCAGACTAACAGCAGATCCATTGGCAGAAACTCTCCAAGCCAGAAGAGAGTGGGGGCCAATATTCAACATTCTTAAAGACAAGAATTTTAAACCCAGAATTTCATATCCAGCCAAACTAAGTTTCATAAGTGAAGGAGAAATAAAATCCTTTACAGATAAGCAAATGCTTAGAGATTTTGTCACCACTAGGCCTGCCTTACAACAGACCCTGAAGGAAGCACTCAACATGGAAAGGAACAACCAGTACCAGCCATTGCAAAAACATGCCAAAATGTAAAGACCATCGAGGCTAGGAAGAAACTGCATCAACTAACGAGCAAAATAACCAGTTAATATCATAATGGCAGGATCAAGTTCACACATAACAATATTAACCATAAATGTAAATGGTCTAAATGCTCCAATTAAAAGACATAGACTGGCAAACTGGATAAAGAGTCAAGACCCATCAGTCTGCTGTATTCAGGAGATCCATCTCACACGCAGAGACATACATAGGCTCAAAATAAAGGGATGGAGGAAGATTTACCAAGCAAATGGAGAACAAAAGAAAGCAGGGGTTGCAATAATAGTCTCTGATAAAATAGACTTTAAACCATCAAAGATCAAAAGAGACAAAGAAGGCCATGACATAATGGTAAAGGGATCAATTCAACAGGAAGAACTAACTATCCTAAATATATATGCACCCAATACAGGAGCACCCAGATTCATAAAGCAAGTCCTTAGAGACTTACAAAGAGACTTAGACTCCTATACAATAATAATGGGAGACTTCAACACTCCACTGTCAACATTAGACAGATCAACGAGACAGAAAGTTAACAAGGATATCCAGGAATTGAACTCATCTCTGCAGCAAGCAGACCTAATAGACATCTATAGAACTCTCCACCCCAAGTCAACAGAATATACATTCTTCTTAGCACCACATTGCACTTACTCCAAAATTGACCACATAATTGGAAGTAAAGCACTCCTCAGCAAATGTACAAGAACAGAAATTATAACAAACTGTCTCTCAGACCACAGTGCAATCAAACTAGAACTCAAGACTAAGAAACTCAATCAAAACCGCTCAACTACATGGAAACTGAACAACCTGCTCCTGAATGACTACTGGGTACATAACGAAATGAAGGCAGAAATAAAGATGTTCTTTGAAACCAATGAGAACAAAGATACAACATACCAGAATCTCTGGGACACATTTAAAGCAGTGTGTAGAGGGAAATTTATAGCACTAAATGCCCACAAGAGAAAGCAGGAAAGATCTAAAATTGACACTCTAACATCACAATTAAAAGAACTAGAGAAGCAAGAACAAACACATTCGAAAGCTAGCAGAAGGCAAGAAATAACTAAGATCAGAGTAGAATTGAAGGAGATAGAGACACAAAAAACCCTCCAAAAAATCAATGAATCCAGGAGTTGGTTTTTTGAAAAGATCAACAAAATTGACAGACTGCTAGCAAGACTAATAAAGAAGAAAAGAGAGAAGAATCAAATAGATGCAATAAAAAATGATAAAGGGGATATCACCACCGACCCCACAGAAATACAAACTACCATCAGAGAATACTATAAACACCTCTATGCAAATAAACTAGAAAATCTAGAAGAAATGGATAATTTCCTGGACACTTACACTCTTCCAAGACTAAACCAGGAAGAAGTTGAATCCCTGAATAGACCAATAGCAGGCTCTGAAATTGAGGCAATAATTAATAGCCTACCAACCAAAAAAAGTCCAGGACCAGATGGATTCACAACTGAATTCTACCAGATGTACAAGGAGGAGCTGGTACCATTCCTTCTGAAACTATTCCAATCAATAGAAAAAGAGGGAATCCTCCCTAACTCATTTTATGAGGCCAACATCATCCTGATACCAAAGCCTGGCAGAGACACAACAAAAAAAGAGAATTTTAGACCAATATCCCTGATGAACATTGATGCAAAAATCCTCAATAAAATACTGGCAAACTGAATCCAGCAGCATATCAAAAAGCTTTTCCACCATGATCAAGTGGGCTTCATCCCTGGGATGCAAGGCTGGTTCAACATTCGTAAATCAATAAACATAATCCAGCATATAAACAGAACCAAAGACAAGAACCACATGGTTATCTCAATAGATGCAGAAAAGGCTTTTGACAAAATTCAACAGCCCTTCATGCTAAAAACGCTCAATAAATTCGGTATTGATGGAATGTACCTCAAAATCATAAGAGCTATTTATGACAAACCCACAGCCAATATCATACTGAACGGGCAAAAACTGGAAAAATTCCCTTTGAAAACTGGCACAAGACAGAGATGCCCTCTCTCACCATTCCTATTCAACATAGTGTTGGAAGTTCTGGCTAGGGCAATCAGGCAAGAGAAAGAAATCAAAGGTATTCAGTTAGGAAAAGAAGAAGTCAAATTGTCTCTGTTTGCAGATGACATGATTGTATATTTAGAAAACCCCATTGTCTCAGCCCAAAATCTCCTTAAGCTGATAAGCAACTTCAGCAAAGTCTCAGGATACAAAATTAATGTGCAAAAATCACAAGCATTCGTATACACCAGTAACAGACAAACAGAGAGCCAAATCAGGAATGAACTTCCATTCACAATTGCTTCAAAGAGAATAAAATACCTAGGAATCCAACTTACCAGGGATGTAAAGGACCTCTTCAAGGAGAACTACAAACCACTGCTCAGTGAAATAAAAGAGGACACAAACAAATGGAAGAACATACCATGCTCATGGATAGGAAGAATCAATATCGTGAAAATGGCCATACTGCCCAAGGTTATTTATAGATTCAATGCCATCCCCATCAAGCTACCAATGAGTTTCTTCATAGAATGGGAAATAACTTCTTTAAAGTTCATATGGAACCAAAAAAGAGCCCGCATCTCCAAGACAATCCTAAGTCAAAAGAACAAAGCTGGAGGCATCACACTACCTGACTTCAAACTATACTACAAGGCTACAGTAACCAAAACAGCATGGTACTGGTACCAAAACAGAGATATAGACCAATGGAACAGAACAGAGTCCTCAGAAATAATACCACACATCTACAGCCATCTGATCTTTGACAAACCTGAGAGAAACAAGAAATGGGGAAAGGATTCCCTATTTAATAAATGGTGCTGGGAAAATTGGCTAGCCATAAGTAGAAAGCTGAAACTGGATCCTTTCCTTACTCCTTATACGAAAATTAATTCAAGATGGATTAGAGACTTAAATGTTAGACCTAATACCATAAAAATCCTAGAGGAAAACCTAGGTAGTACCATTCAGGACATAGGCATGGGCAAAGACTTCATGTCTAAAACACCAAAAGCAACGGAAACAAAAGCCAAAATTGACAAATGGGATCTCATTAAACTAAAAAGCTTCTGCACAGCAAAAGAAACTACCATCAGAGTGAACAGGCAACCTAAGAATGGGAGAAAATTTTTGCAGTATACTCATCTGACAAAGCGCTAATATCCAGAACCTACAAAGAACTCAAACAAATTTACAAGAAAAAAACAAACAACCCCATCAAAAAGTGGGCAAAGGATATGAATAGACATTTCTCAAAAGAAGACATTCATACAGCCAACAGACACATGAAAAAATGCTCATTATCACTTGCCATCAGAGAAATGCAAATCAAAACCACAATGAAATACCATCTCACACCAGTTAGAATGGCAATCATTAAAAAGTCAGGAAACAACAGGTGCTGGAGAGGATGTGGAGAAATAGGAACACTTTTACACTGTTGGTGGGATTGTAAACTAGTTCAACCATTATGGAAAACAGTATGGCGATTCCTCAAGGATCTAGAACTAGATGTACCATATGACCCAGCCATCCCATTACTGGGTATATACCCAAAGGATTATAAATCATGCTGCTATAAAGACACATGCACACGTATGTTCATTGCGGCACTATTCACAATAGCAAAGACTTGGAATCAACCCAGATGTCCATCAGTGACAGACTGGATTAAGAAAATGTGGCACATATACACCATGGAATACTATGCAGCCATAAAAAAGGATGAGTTTGTGTCCTTTGTAGGGACATGGATGCAGCTGGAAACCATCATTCTTAGCAAACTATCACAAGAACAGAAAACCAAACACCGCATGTTCTCACTCATAGGTGGGAACTGAACAATGAGATCACTTGGACTCGGGAAGGGGAACATCACACACCGGGGCCTATTATGGGGAGGAAGGAGGGGGGAGGGATTGCATTGGGAGTTATACCTGATGTAAATGACGAGTAGTTGGGTGCTGACGAGTTGATGGGTGCAGCACAGCAACATGGCACAAGTATACGTATGTAACAAACCTGCACGTTATGCACATGTACCCTAGAACTTAAAGTATAATACAAAATAAAATAAAAAAAGAGTATTATAAATAATGTTGAAATAAATATCCTTTAACACAAACATTACATATCCTTTTATATAATCAGAGGTTTTATAAAAATGTAGCCGTAGTTATCTTAAACAATTAAAAATACTTAAGCTTATTAAAAGTACTGATTCTTTGAATGAGAAATACTTAATAGAAATGCTCACTCAAGTATATGACTCATTTTAAACGTCTTGATACATAGCATTACAAAATAGCTTTCTATAAAGGTTGAATGAATAATACTATTAGAGGCCAAACTGAGAGATACAGAGAGTATGTAATATAAAGGGAAGGGCTTATCAGAGTGGGCTGGAGTGAGCAGGCAGGCCAGCACTCCATGCATAAGCCTGGGTGTGACCCTTACATCTTTTGGGAAGGTACACTGTACCACTCAACAGCGATGCCAAATAGAACCAATAAATGAGGAGAAGGTTAATTTCTTGCAGTTCCTTTGGCTTCACATTTCTTTTGAAGAATGTTCCCTAAGAATTGAAGCAGGGTAATTAGGATGCTAAGAAGGCTGGATCACATCACTCAAGACATTCCTGTAACAACATGGGTTTCTTCTTGACTGCAAATGCTGTGTTTGTACAACTGGCAGAGAGCTCGCCAAGAACGAGGGGAAAAAAGTAGGGGGATTTGTTTGGTTTGCTGCAGTCTTGTTGTCTTGTGTAGCCTGAAGCTATAAAGCTGTAAACATATGAGTATAATTATTAATATAATTCTTCATTATCACTTTAGAAGAGCTTTGGATGTGCAAAAATCTATTAATGGCAAATAGGATAGAAATTGGAAAAACTTATAATGGGGCATGAAGGATGATTTCTAAACTCTGGTGACCTCAGACTTACTTGGGGAGCTTTTAAAAGCTATAGCATCCCAGACCCATTCCCAGAGATTTTGATGCTCTTTGTATATAGTGTTGACAGGGCCTAGAAATCTGCATTTTTAGCAAGCTCTCAGGGATGTTTATTTGGATGCATCAGACTTGAGATAACAGATCATGAAGGAAGTACAGAGGACCTATTTTGCTTTACACTTACCAATCCTTGACTGTATGTGTATATCGGTTTTATTGAGCAACTAAAGATATTTGGACATAGCTGAAATTTGTATTTCTTTTGGTTCTAGAGAGAATGAAAATTTTCATATATTTTTGTGTATTTTTATCTTTACATTGTCTCTTTACATTTAAAAAATCATTTTGCTTCCAGGATATTTGTAATTTTCCTTTCTGGTTTGTAAGAGCTCTTGAAATGTTAAGATTTTGTTCTGTTTCCTAAGAATTTGGAAATTGTGAACATACATTTAGTCCCTGAAAATGCAACTTAGAAATTAACATATAATAGAATAGAGTATAAATATGAAAAGGTAGCTTTAAGAAAAAGAATTACTACCTGGCTGCCAAGAGTTGATTGAACTATTGAATTTATTACCATATTTTAAAAAAATCATGGTATTTGTAAAATTACCTTTGAAAATGAACAAAAAGTGTGAGTTTAAGTGGCAAATATTAGGTGGCCCAGTCAACACTGTGGTCTTGAGCAGGTTTAGCCCTATGTTATCTTAGTCCAGCGTTATTAAAGATTCAAATCATGCAGCTAACTACTATTGATTTGATTTTATTCTCCCCAAGAAACTCCTTCACTTGCTCCCTGCATGCCTCTAGGAAGGGATGTGTTATGCAGAGGGCAGATGGTTTGATGTCTCAGCAGTTTTGATTCTCATTACAAATTAATAAACTCGTGTCTTGGTTATACTTTGCATCCTGGGTAAGAATGTGTTGGTTGGCATTTAAAATGGACTAGTTCCTTCTGCAGTTATTTTTTTATAATTAACGAGAAAATCTCCCTCTGATTTTATACATCAGTCTCACAAGCTTACTAAATATGAATTAAACCCTGATAGGTTTATTCAGTCACTAAAAACATCCAAACCTCAAAATAGCAAAACCAAAAAGCATCCTGAAAACATGAAGGTGTGGGCATCCAACAGAGGACCTCTGAGGTTCTTTAGAGATTGTCAGGTTTTCCAGCAGATCTCTGCAGCTTCCTCCTTGTTGTACGTGATGAGCCTTTTACAGTATCTAAAGAATACCCTATTAATCTGGAGATAATTTGTACAGTTTATTATTTGATTTTCATTTTGTTTATAGTGTTAAAATTACTCAAAAATGTCCAATGTAGAATACAATTATGTATTCATAATTTTATGAGTGTACTCATATTGCATGTTTAACTTGGTATTCTATGGATGCTCAATAATGCTTGATAATACCCAAAGAACCTATCATCTCTGCATTTTTAATTATTTCCTGTGAAACTGATTTCCTCTAAGAGGGAAAGGAATTGAAAACACAAACTTGAGCCCAGAATCTGGTCCCTGCTTCCACGTGTACCTTTGTCCAGTCTTCATGGTCTTGCAGTACTATGAGTTTAGTTGTTCTGGTAAATACAAGAATGTAAGATCTGGCATAATGTGTATGAAAAACTACAGGCGGTTTGGTGTTGATGTGGGTAAAATAAGAGGCACCTAATGATGGGAAAAGAGGTCAGTGAGGTCAGTAGTAGCCAGAAGAGGACATACTTATGGGACATGCTAAGATGCTCAGAATTTATTCTGTGAGAAATTGGAAGCCATTGAAGGATTTTGGAGTCAAGGCATGTCAAAATGAAATTGTATTTTTCAACCCAATATAGCAAAATTGGAGAGTAGGAGAGAGGCCAGTCAGAGGGCTGTGACATCTTTCAGGCAACACAAGAGGGCTCAGAAAGAAAAGGCATTCCGAATTAGGGGTGGCTCTGAAAAAATATTTGGAGTGTGGAACAAGTACAATTTAAACCTATTGAAAGGTCACTCTGTTATTTTGAGATTGATGTTTGAAGGGAAGTACCCTTAGGCACAGATCACTAAGATAATAAGCATACTTCAGGACATTTGTAACAGCCTTTGGTATTTTCCAGCATACACCCAGGCATGCTGCCTGCTTTCAGAGTTACGGGCAGGGTTAAATCAAGGGACATCATGGAGCAGCCTAGACCTGTTTTTAGGACCCCCTGTATCTCTCTTTGTCCATTTCTCCCTTTTATTCTTTATCATTACTTAGAGAGCAGCTTCAGTCTTCAAGATAAATTCTAACACCTTTCACATTACTTTTCTACATCTTTTACTTTCTTTCAACACTGCTTCCTCATAACCCCAAGTCCTATTCTCTCGTTTTGCCAGGTACCTAATTTAGGAGGAAAAGCTATGATAATTGTGTGACATGCAAATTAACCTGTATTTCCACCTTCAGGGATTGCCTTTCAGATAAGATCCCGGAGAAAGAATGCCAAAGGCTCTAAACCCTAATGAAAGCCCCGATACTGGCAGCTTAGTTAAGAACCATTTTGGAATAGTGGGATCTCCTCCTTCAATATCATCATTTCAATGTCAAAAATTGACAGCTGGTCATTATCACCTCTCAGAAAGGAGCTCATAATTCAGGCTCTCCCACTCATTTTCTTTCCCTGCTCATGGAAACACAGAAGAATGTTTTATTTAGTTTGAGTCCACTGAGGACAAACCAAAGGTAACTCTGACGGTTTCATAATTAACTTGATGGACCACAAAACTGGTTAATTCGGAATCCCGAGTGACTCTATGCCTGAGAGTAAGGATTAAATTTAACACCTGCGAAAAAATCTGACTAATTAAGGTTCACTTATGTCTTCTTTCGCTCCATTCATTTGCAAGGTCCGTGCCTTTGCCCCTAGTCTCAGTTCTAAAATGTTCTTGTGCTAATTTCAATGAAGCCGCATGTAAGAGTTGAAGAGACCTCACCTAAGTCTGGAGTTAGTCTTGTGGCCATAGCCTGGCTTCCCCGCAGTGAGCAGCTGTCTGTCCATCCTTTAGCCTGCTGTGTGAAGTCGTGTGGGATGGTCTCTATGATGGGTCTCATCTCTTTACTTCAGCTTCACACTCTAGTTCCCCTGCTGGCCTTGGAGGCTTGCTTTGAACTCCAGCCCAACTGACTAGGATTTTGTCAACATGCCTAGCACTTGACATTCCCTGTAATTTGGCAGCTGGATGCCATCCCCTTTAGTTCCAGCCACTGACAGGGTCTTGTTCCAAATTAAATGGACCACCCCAAACTCTGAGGCTGCTACCCACCTGACTTTGTATATTGTGTTTGCTTGGTGACTCCTGGTGTTTTTCCTTTCCTGCAGATGAGATCCTCATTAACATCAGTAATGCTTGGAACTAATGCCCCTATGGGCTGTGATGCAAATTGTCCTTTATTCCTGAGAGAAGGGCAGTTCTGTAGCCAGTCAGTGTTCTTTCCTACCCTGGGTTCTGCCTATTCCCAGCTCTCTATTCCCAGTCCTGCCTTACACATGTCAAGGCTCACATGCTCTGCTACCCACACTATGAAACTGATATATTAAGTTTATGGCTTATGTAAACTAGCTTTATTGACACCAGATTTAACATCAGCATGATTTAATATTTCTGCTGGGTCTAGATTATGTTCAGCAAAGCACATAAACTTATAGAATAAAGATTTGGGAGTTACAGTTCAACACAATATATCTAGAAGGCAGCAGCTGACAAACCAATATTACACAATACTCCCTTCTAAAGTTCATATTAGATATGCAGCCAAGATTGATGAAACCCTAAAAGATAAGTTGAAGGAGAGGATACTTAGCTACTTTTAGTATGCATGCAAGAATGAAGAGAAGAGATGCTCATTGTTTGATATTTCAGGTTTCTAAAGGGAAAATAACTTTCTGGGGAATTTTCCTGTACAGTCACTTGTGTAGAAAATGATGGTACATAGAAATTTGTTGAGAAGACAGGAAATAATTGGTCATTATAAACTGCACTATTTATCAGAGAAAGTATTCAGTGAGTGTTTAATATAGAGCAGTCCATTAGAGTGGGCTCTCAATAGTCATAAGTATCTGTTTAACCTAATACTATGCTTAATTGAAAATTACATTATTTTCTATACCTGATTTTTTAATTTGAAAATAAAAAAATGGATTAGATGCAAAAAATCAAAACTAAAGAATATAGAATCTCTCCTTGATGAATCAAGTTTATGCAGTACCTTAAGGTATGTAAATGATAAACTATAGAATATGTTAAGTTTATCTTCAAGCCATATTGTTCCTTAGACTTTCAAATATGTCCATGCCTCCTCCTACTCTTCTATTGCCCCATCTTCTCCTGCTTCCATCTCACATTCCATTGTCCACATATTTTCCCTTTGTCCCATATATTTATTCATTCAGCTGATACTTCAACTATAGGTTGGTGCAAAATAAATAATGTGGTTTTTGCCATTACTTTTAATGACAAAAACTACAACTACTTTTGCACCAACCTAATAATACTTAGACATTCTTGCCTGCCTTTCCCCTACTATCTGAGAACTGGGCACTACATCCTATACGATGTCTCCTCTAGCTAGAATCCTGCTGCAAAATACCACCTAACTCAAACAAAAGCCACAAGTTCAAGAGAGACATGGAATCAAGATAAAGGAATTAAGCTCTGATGTTTGTCCTGCACGTGTCAAACAGTAGAACATGGAGCATTTTTTATAATCGGAGAAGCTCTACTGATCCTATAAAGTCACTTTGTATGGTTGATAAGTAATTATTTCTACCATGAAGACCTGTAGAACTGTGAACTTGGACCCCAGTAAAGAGGTTGCTGGCCAATTGGCTTTCACTATTTGTATAACTCTGCAGTAAAGTGTGGGAGACCTGAACCCAGGCCACCATGTTGATATTATACAGTCAATCCAAAATGTTGGGATTATAGAATTAGGGAGTGAATGATTTATTTTACAAATCACTTGAAGAGTAAGTTGATTATGGAGTGACAGCTTATTAATATGGCTGCTGACATCAGCTCCATGATGGTGAAGCAGTTGACCCATCAGGCTGAGTAATACAGTGTTATCTAAACACAGTATTTGTTTTCACCATTGTACAACAACTCAGAGAAGAATCCTTATTTATTTATAAAAATTCTGAGATCTACAGTATATAAAAAGTAATGGAAAGAACAGTTGAGCAATTGAGGTGAAACAGGTTTAAATCAAGGTCTTGGGCAAAAATATCTGGAGTCCTAACTGTAATGCTTAGAATTTAAATAATGTTTCAAAGACTGATTTGCAAAAAAGCACTGAAAAGTAACCATACTTTATTTTTTCTTTTTATTGTATAATATTTCCTGTGTCACTTGTACTACTTAGCTTCTTTGCAAATGCTACTTCATTTTGTTCCCCAAGATGGCTGATTAGAGGCTTTTAGTGTTCTTCAGCCACTTGGAAATAACAAGATAGTGCATAAAGTTCAACTCTGTGAGCTTTAATTCAAAAAGGAAAATGGAAATTCACTGGAAGCATGAAGGACACACCCCAAATACCAGGGAGGAGAATGCAGGCAAACAGCCACCTTGACAGCATCCAGCTGGTAAAAGTAAGTGAAGCCCCAGGATGTGAGAGAGGCAGAGAGCCTCCCTCTGTGATTCACCTTTCCACTGGGGCTCTGAGCAACCCGAGACAAGGAAGAGCACTTTGTTTCTCCCAAGCCTGGGAGCCAACTTGAAGTTACACTTGGAGATACTGTTAGGTAAAGACACTGGGAGAAGCTGCAAGCATTTTCCTAGACCCAGGACCAAGAGCAGGCTGTTATTTTTATTTTTAATCTGAACCCATATAAACTCAGCCTCTATGAGTTCCAGGACATAGATTGCAGTATAGTAGGGTCCTCTGTGTTCCATTCTCAGGCAGATCTCTAGACATTCAAAGTACCCACTCACCTAGATCAGCAGCCTGAGCCACCCTACCCTTCCTCGGCATAGATCATGTTGCAGTGGGGCCCTCTCCACCCCATGCCCAGGCAGATCTCCAGGCTGATCTCCAGGCAATTGTAATACCCATTCACCTGGATTAGCAGTTTAGGCTGCTGTCCCCTCCACTGATGCAAAAAACTTGGGGCTAAAGGGGTTCTCATTTCCATGCCTAGGCATTTAGTAGCTACCCACTAAATTCTCTCTTGTTGCAGGTATGAGCCTGCCATTGCCAGGGATATGTAGATTGGCCTGCCTAGTCTGGCCCCACCCATCTTTCACCCTCCCCATGGGGCTAAACAGGGAGCTCAGGCCACTGTGCACTCCATGGATCAGCCCATTGTCAGAGGCTACAGAGAACTTATCCCAGTAAACATCAAGTACATAACCAACCACGTTGGCTGCAGCTGGCTCTTGTCCGTAAGTGTCATCTACTGGCCTCTAGGTCAAATTGTGCAACCCAATTCAAAACCTGAGAAAAGAAGTGCATAGAGCAATAGGTGCAAAGCCAAACAACCCTATCCAAATTCTCTACAATCACACTGTCTAGGGAGGGTGATGAATAGAAAGAGAAAGAAAAAATAACCAATAATAATATAGGGAAAGAAAGAAAAAATTCCTACCTGCATGAAAATAATTACAAAAATCAGATGTGCCAGTATCTCCAGATGAGAAGGAACCAGTACAAGAATTCTGGCACCATAAAAAAATCTGAATGTAGAGACTCTACCAAAGGAGGGCACATTAGCTCTCTGGTAATGATTCCTAACTGAAATGGAAATTCAGAAATGACAGAAAATTCAAACATGGATTGCAAGGAAGCTCAACAAGATCCAAGACAAGACTGAAAGTCAACACAAAAACTTCTACATCAACCCAGGAATGAAGAAGGAGATAAACTTGTTTAAAAAAAATCAGTCACAGCTTCTGGAATTGAAAAACTCACTTAGCAAATTTCAAAATACAATCAAAAACTTTATCAATAGACTGAACCAAGCAGAAGAATTTCAGAGCTTAAAGACCCATCTTTTAAACTAATCCAGTTAGACAAAAATAAAGAAAAAATAATTTTAAAAATGAACAAAGCTTTCAAGAAATATGGGGTTATGCAAAATGACCAAACCTACAAACTATTGGCATTTCTGACTGAGGAGGAGAAAAAGTAAATAACCTGGAAAACATATTTGAGAGAAAATTCACCTAATCTTGCTAGAAAGGTAGACATCCAGATACAATAAATCAATAGAACGACTGTGAGATATTATCTATATAGATATTATATATATCTATAATATAGATATTACTATACAAAATTAACATCACTAAGGCATATAGTCAGCAGACATTCCAAGGGCAACACTAAAGAAGAAAAGCTTAAAGGCGCCCAGAGAGAAAGGGCATATCACATACAAAGGGAACTACATCAGGCTAACAGCAGACTTTTCAGCAGAAACCTTAAAAGCCAGGGGAAATTGGGGGCCTATTTTGAGCATTCTTAAAGAAAGTAAGTTCTAACCAACAATTTCATATCCGGCCAAACTAAGATTCATGAGCAAGGGAGAAATAAAATCTTTCCCAGACAATCAAGCACTAAGGGAATTTTTTACCACTAGATCAGCCTTATAAGAGATCATTAAGAGGGTTCTAAGTATGGAAACAAGAGAATAATACCTGCTACCACAAACACACTTAAGTACATATCCCACAGACCCTATAAAGCAATCACACAATAGAAACTACAAAGCAACCAGCTAAAAACTTTTCGATAGGATCAAAACCTCACATATCAATATTAACCTTGAATGTAAATGGTCTAAATGCCCCACTTAAAAGGCAGACAGCCTATATAACCTCCAGAATAGTAGAAAATATTTGCAGTAGTGCAAGTGTGCATCCAACAAAGGTCTGCCGTCCAGAACTGTAAGAAACATAACAAGCAAAAGACAAATATTAATAAATTCATTAAAAAGTAGACAAAAGACATGGACACTTCTCAAAAGAAGACATAGCAAGGGGCCAAGAAACACACAAAAATGTTCAGCATCACTAATCATTAGAGAAATGCAAATCAAAACTGCAGTGTGATACCATCTCACAGCAGTCAGAATGGCTATTAATAAAAGTCAAAACCCAGCAGATACTGGTAAGACTGCAGAGAAGAGGTAATGCTTCTGCACTGTTGGCGGTAATGTTCTGCCACTGTGGAAAGCAGTTTGCAGATTTCTCAGAGAACTTAGAACTACCATTTGACCTAGAATCCCATTACTGAGTCTATAGATCCTAAAGAATGTAAATCATTCTATTAAAAACACACAGTACTTTACTTGCATGTTCACCTCAGCTCTAGTCACAATAACAAAGATAGGGAATTAATCTATGTACCCATCCATGATGAAAAGGATAAAGAAAATGTGATACATATACACAATGGAATATAATGCAGCCATAAGATAGAAAGAAGATAATTTCCTTTGCAGCAACATGGATGCAACTGGAAGCCATTATCACAAGCAAATTAATACAGGAATGAAAAACCAAATACCACATGTTCTCACCTATAAGTGGGAGCTAAACATTAGATCCACAGATGACAAAAATAGATACTAGGGACTACTAGAGGGGAGAGGAAGGGGAAAGAGGCAAGGGTTAAACAATTATTAGGTATTATGTTCACTACCTAGGTGATAAAATCATTTGTATCCCAAATCTTTGCATTATACAATATACCCATGTAGCAAGTATGCAAATGTACCCCCAATCTAAAATAAAAGTTGAAATTATTTTTAATAAAACTAAAGAAACTACAAACATCCCATAAATATATGAAAAATTTCAATGTCACTAGTAATAAAAACATTAAAATGAATACAGTGAGATACATATTTTCCTTGTCATCTTAACTAAGCTTTAAAAAAATCACAGTACTTACAGCTGTCAATGGTTCTGAGGAAATAAACTCCTCAACTTTATGGAGGGAGTGTGAATTGTCACAACCATTGGTAAAGTCATTTATTTATATGGGTTTATGTTTATACCTTTTGATAAGGCAATTCCATTTATAACAATTTATCTGAAGGAAATCACTAGAAATGTTCACAAAGATTTATTTCCAAGGAGGTTCCTAGCAGTGTTGTATATAATAACAAAAAATATTAAAACAACCAAATATGAAGACTATTTATTTATATTCCCCAATAAGAAGGGATTTGTTAAATAGATTGTTAGAATCATATAATGGAATGCTAAGTGGTTGTTAAAAATCAAGTTCTCAAATCATTCTTAATTTCAAGGAAAAAAGCCTATGGTGTAGAGTCGAGTGGAAATAAAAAGAATGCTGGACTGTAACAAGCAAACAAAAAAAACAAAGCAAATGTTAATCTACCAAACAAGAGGACAGTAAACTTTCCAACTGGGCAATGCCAAAAGTATACTTTTCAAGATTTGCTGATCTATATAAGCTGCTAGCAGTAATTTGAGAAAAATATATATAATGTTGGGAAAAATATTTTCAAAGAGAAAATCTTCAGAGATAAATTACACGTTGCTAAAATGCAAGCGGTGGAGTTTCAGAAGGAACAAAGAAAATAGTTGCAAGGAGAAATGGTCAGATGTTAACACTACCTTTTAAAATTTGTGTACATTTATTTTTAAAATTTATTCTTTTTTGGTATTGAGTCCTATAAATTTTGATAAATATAGAGTCATGTGACTACCCCACGGTCAAGATACAGAAACAATCCCTTCATCTCCCTAAAATTTCATAATTCTTCTTTATAGTAAAACATTCATCACAACCTGATACTTAGTGATGATGATTCTGTTCTCCACCGCCATCAATTATATATTGATAGTATAAGAATCCAGAAAACAGCCATTTACACTTTGTCTAATACTTAAAATATTTTAAAAATTGAATTTGAACTTATCTAAGTATAGTTGTTGCAAAGACGTGTTATAGGGTGAGAAATTATTTGTTTAAAAAGCAACACGCTGGGCATAGTGGCTCACGCCTGTAATCCCAGCACTTGGGGAGGCCGAGGTGGGCGTATCACAAGGTCAAGAAGTCGAGACCATCCTGGCTAACATGGTGAAACTCCGTCTCTACTAAAAATACAAAAACATTAGCTGGGCATGATGGTGGGCACCTGTAGTCCCAGCTACTTGGGAGGCTGAGGCAGGAGAATGGCGTGAATCTGGGAGGGGTAGCTTGCAGTGAGATGAGATGGTATCACTGCACTCCAGCCTGGGCAACACAGTGAGACTCTGTCTAAAAACAAACAAACAAACAAAAAAACTTTCAAGCATAAAACACCTGAAATTCTAAGCAATAAATATAATAAAAATGTGAATTTGTGGAGGAAAGAAAACATTTCTGACAAAGTTAAGCTTGCTCATGTCAATTTATAATGAAAAACTTCAGATTCAACTTAAAATGTGAATGTATATTAATTCAAAATTATTTTTGAGGAGAAGTGAGCAAAATGTTGAAGACCAATCAACTAAAGAATTGGCCCATCTGTGAAGAGTATTTCCTCATAAAAATCTTTTTGTTCATGATCCTTTACTTCCTCAGCCTTCCCACCAAATTAAGTCCTGTTTTCCTTCCATATCCCCTGGTATTTCTCTTTTTCTACACTTTAATCACTTATACATTAAGTAATTATTTAATATCTCTGTTCTTCACTAAATTATGAGCATCAGCGTGGGTGTTCAGTCACATTCTTTTACTGATTAAATATCTATATTTTCTTTAGAACCAAATGTGAGATCCTTGAGATCAAAGATCCCATCTTTGTATTCCCATGGCCCAGTACTGTACCTGTCATATAATAATTTCTAAAAAGTATTTCATTTAATGATGGACTTGTAAGAGAAGAATGTTATAAATTATTTAAGAAATTGAGAAGACCTTTGTGGCACCAATGTCATGGCACCATGGCAGAGTTGGTTAACTCTCCACAAAATTCCATGCTTACCCTTCCATAATCTGGTGGTGGTACTGGGAGGCAGTTACCCAGCCGGGGCATGTAACCAGGAGGACGCCTATAACATTTAGAGTTCTGTTTTTTTTTTTTTTTTGATATAGTCATATGTCTTCTTCCCTCTCTTTTCCTCTGATTGGATGCAGAGTTTTCAAGGCCCCAGAAGATGACACCTCACCAAGACAGAGAGGGCCTGGGCCTCTGAATCACTTATTGGAGGAAAGGTGCTTGCTGATCTGCACCTTCCCTATGTAACACACACCAACATAAGCATCAAAAAAAGTTTTGTTGAGTTCAGCCATTGAACAGTGGGAATTTGTTTGTTATAGCAGCTAGCATGACCAAAAAGCCCAGTGCTTGTACCACCTAAGGGAAGATGGGCTCCTGTTTAAAACAGTGGAGGAGTGGTGTAGCAAAGTGCCCTGTGACTATATAAATAAGATTTAGTAGCTTAGAAACGTAGCACTTCAATTAGTAGGCCCTATCCAAAGGGTAGCTTGTAGAAAACAAAAGCAGCCTGATATAAACAGTGGGAATTCAAATTCTAGTTTTTCTGAGGGAAAATATTCCAGAAAAGAAATATTAAGATTGCCTTTAAATCTGTTGAAAGGAAATAGGCAAGAAGAGTCAGGGAAGACTTTGTGATGCAGTAATAAGGAGTAAGGAGCAGATAAAACATTATTATTAAAAGTCTGAAAATTTCTAATGGATTAATTAAATACGCTGGTGGTCACAAGTCACCAAATGGACACATTCTTCCAGGCTTTGGAGAACCTGGCTGAGAGCAACCTTAAAAATCTTCTTTTTTCTTTTTCTTTCTTTCTCTCTTTCCATTTTTAAAAAGTTGCAACTGAGTGAATAAACAATTTCAATTGGGGCATTTAAAAGCTGAGAGCATCTTTCTAGCTCAGAAGAGTAATTGCTCTTTTTACCTACTTTGAAAAACTGAGCCATGGAAACAAAAATGATTTTCACCTTATTCCCTACTTCATCTAATAGGTCAAGAAACAACTATCTACAAGGGGCAAAGCACTGTGGGCAATGGCACAGTTTGTCCTCAGTGAGTGTATCATATGTGTCTTGATGTGATGGAACCAGGAAGAGAGAAGACAGACCTAAGCTCAGAACATTAAGAATGCAGCCATCTAAGACTGCTCAGTGACTTTGAAAACCTCAGCCTCAGGAAGGCTGTTTGCTCTGGGAAAGAGGGTGAGATCTAAATGATTTCAAGGCAATTTAAAAAGGTCCCTGGGAATCTAGTATAGTGGTCACATAGGACTACAAGAGATAGTGAGATGAGTATTTCTAGTAGAATTATAGATGAATCTGAAGATAAGAGTAATAGAAAGAGTTCCTGCAGATCTGGGTTTGTTAAGTATAGATTAACCTGGCAGCTTTACTCCGTATGCCACAAAAACTCTGACTGTGCACTTAATATCTTTGCTCAGCTCCTAGAGATGGCTTAGTTGAACCATTTCCTGAATCATCCCCCTGTTTAAAAAAAATTGAAGACACAAAGTAATAACATTCTTAATTTGCTAGGTGACTTTGCTCTTTGTTTCCCAATATTTGGAAACATATACCATGTTGCAGCCTGTTTCACCAAAACAACAAACAACAACATTGCACAGCTGGATAAGAAGAAAGGTGGAGAAAGGAATTTTCCTTGCTACTCCCTTCAGCGGAAGGATGTAGCAAGGACTATTGTTTATGCACCATTGCTAAGCTGAGCGATCAACCAAAACCCAGATTTGAACAATGCTGATATGAAGGAGTTGCCACATTTTTCTTTCCAGTTATCTCTATTTCTTTGTTTCATTTGATAAGGGTTTTTTAAATTACCTAATCTATGTCATATGAGTTACAATCCTGTTTAAAATTCAAGGCATGTTAATTAAATACCTTGAGAGAGAAAAAAATCAGGCCCAAAGGGAACCCAAAGAAAGAGACAAGTGATTCTAAATGGGAGAGATCAGCCGAGGCTTTATGGGAAAAGATACTGCTTGATCTTGACTTTGAAAAACAGAAATTAAACAAAAAACTTCTTCCTGATGTGTAGTATACATATGGAAATGTGCACACACCTTCAGTGTACAGGTTGATGAATTTTTCTGAAATAAAAGCAAAACATTTTGAGCATCTAGAAGCTCCATCCTGCCTTGTCCTAATTACTATCCAACCCTCCTCCCTAAAAGTAACCACTGTCTTGATGACATGGTTTGGTTATGTCCCCATCCAAATCTCATCTTGAATTGTAGCTCCCATAATTCCCACGTGTCATAGGAGGGACCTGGTGGGACATAATTGAATCATGGGAGTGAGTCTTTCCCATGCTGTTCTCATGATAGTGAATAAGTCTCAAGAGATCTGATGGTTTTATAAAGGGGAGTTCCACCACACATTCTGTCTTGCCTGCTGCCATGTAAGATGTAACTTGGCTCCTCATTTGCCTTCCACCATGATTGTGAGGCCTCCCCAGCCATGTGGAACTGTGAGTTAGTTTTACCTCTTCCTTTTATAAATTACCCTGTCTCAGGTATGTCTTTATTAGCAGCATGACAACAGACTAATACAGCAAATGGGTACCAGGAGTGAGGTGCTGCTGTAAAGATACCCCAAAATGTGGAAGCAAATTTGGAATTGGGTTACTGGCAGACATTGGAACAGTTTGGAGGGCTCAGAAGAAGATAGGAAATGTGGGAAATTTGGAACTTCCTAGAGACTCAGAGGACTCAGAAGACAGGAAGATGTGGGAAAGTTTGAATCTTCCTAGAGACTTGTTGAATGGCTTTGACCAAAATGCTGGTAGTGATATGGATGATGAAGTCCAGGCTGAGGTGGTCCCAGATGGAGATGAGGAACTTGTTGGGAACTGGAATAAAAGTCACTCTTGCTATGCAAAGAGACTGGAAGCATCTTGCCCCTGTGCTAGAGATCTGCGGAAATTTGAACTTGAGAGAAATGATTTAGGGTATCTGGCAGAAGAAATTGCTAAGGAGCAAAGTGTTGAAGAGGAAGCAGAGCATTAAAGTTTGGAAAATTTGCAGCCTGATGATGTGATAGAAAATAAAAACCCATTTTCTGAAGAAAAATTCAAGCTGGCTACAGAAATTTGCATAAGTAATGAGGAGTCAAATGTTAATCACGAGACAATAGGGAAAATGTTTCCAGGGCATGTCAGAGGTCTTCACTGCAGCCCCTCCCATTACAGGCCCAGAGGCCTAGAGAGCAAAATGGTTTTGTGGGCTGGGCACAGGACCTTGCTGCTTTGTGCAGTATCAGGATTGGTGCCTGCGTCCCAGCCATGGCTAAAAGGGGCCAATATAAAGCTCAGGCCATTGCTTCAGAGGGTGCAAGTCCCAAGCCTTGGTGGCTTCCATGTGGTGTTGAGCCTGTGGTGCACAAAAGTCAAGAACTGAGGTTTGAGAACCTCTGCCTAGATTTCAGAAAATGTAAGGAAATGCCTGGATGTCCAGGCAGAAGTTTGCTGCAGGGGCAGGGCCCTCATGGAGAACATCTGCTAGGGCAGTGTAAAGAGAAATGTGGGGTGTAAGTTCCCACACAGAGTCCCCACTGGGGCACTGCCTAGTGGATCTGTGAGAAGAGGGACACTGTCCTCCAGAGCCCAGATCCACTGACAACCCACACTGTTTGCCTGGAAAAGCTGCAGACACTCAATGCCAGCCTGTGAAAGCAGCTGGTGGGGGGCAGGGGGTGCTGTATCCTACTAAGCCACAGAGGCAGATCTACCCAAGGCTGTGGAAACCCAACTTTTGCATCAGCGTGACCTGGATGTAAGACATAGAGTCAAAGGAGATCATATTGAAGCTCTAAGATTTTGACTGGCCTGCTGGATTTCAGACTTGCAAGGGGTCTTCAGCGCCTTCATTTTGACCAGTTTCTCCCACTTGGAAAGGATACATTTACCCAATGCCTGTACCCCCCGTTGTATCTAGGAAGTAACTAACTTGCTTTTGGTTTTATAGGCTCATAGGCGGAAGAGACTTGCCTTGTCTCAGATGAGACTTTGGACTGTGAACTTTTTGAGTTAATGCTGAAATGACTTAAGAATTTGGGGTCCTATTGGGAAGGCATGATTGGTTTTGAAATCTGAGGACATGAGATTTGAAAGGGATCAGGGGCAGAATAATATGGTTTGACTGTGTCCCCACCTGCATCTCATCTTGAATTAGTAGCTCCCATAATCCCCATGCACCATGGGAGGGACCTGGTGGGTGTAATTGAATCATGGGAGTGGATTTTTCCCATGCTGTTCTTGTGATAGTGAGTAAGTCTCACAAGATCTGGTTCTATAAAGGGAGTTCCCCTGCACATGCTCTCTTGCCTGCCACCATGTAAGATGTGACTTTGCTCCTCATTCGCCTTCTGCCTTGATTGTGAGTTCTCTCCAGCCCCATGTGGAACTGTGCATCAATTAAACCTCTTTTCTTTATAAATTACCCTGTCTTGGGTGTGTATTTATTAACAGCATGAGAACAGATTAATACACTTGATATTTAACATTACAGACTAGTTTTACCTATTCTTGAAATTTATGTAAATGAAATCACACAGTATTTATGCTTTCGTATTGGGTTATTTGGTTCTACATTTTGTTTCTAGGAGTGGTCAGTTTTGTTTCATATTGCAACTTTTCATTAATTTTTATCACTCTGTGGTACTCCATGTCATTCATGTGTGTGTGTATATATATATATATATATATATATATATATGTATTTCCACTTTACTGTTAATGAAAATTTAGTTATTTTCAACATTTGGCTCTTAAAATAATGATGGCATGAACATTTCAGGTACCTATCTTTTGTTGTCCTTGTGTATGTATTTTTCTTGATCACATATCTGAGAATAACATTTTTGAGTCATAAGGCATGCATGCATCTGACCAATTTTATTTGATAATGTTAAACTGTTCACCAAAGTGATTGTTGAATAGTATTTAACAAAGGAAACTGTGGAAAAGACAAATGGAGAGAGAAATATTTTCATGGTGAAGACACTGAGGCATGATGGAGCTTGGCATGCTCCAAGACCTGTGAGTCTTTTAGGGTAGCTGGAGGTTACAGCCTAAGAGGGATATATCAAGTGTAGGCAGGGACAAGAATATGGAAGGGCTTAATGACTTCTTAGGAAATCAGAATTTTATAAGTAATTAGAAATCATCAAAGAAGCTTGCATAAGAAAGCAATATGATTAGATCTGTGACTTGGGAGGAGGAGTCAGTTTGAAGTGTCTACTGAGTAAGGTCTTAGGAAGGAGTGGATGAGATTCTGAATCTGAATATTGAGAATGGAGATCAATATCCATCTAGGAAGTAGAATAGCTGAAGATAGCACTTGTCTCATAAACAAATCCTCTCTTTTTGCAGCTTAGGGCCCTTTTCCTGCCAAGTTCTGGAAGGTTTTGCTGTACTTATTCCCTTTCTTCTCTTTAACAGCCACAAATATTGACTTTTAAAAAATAATTCCTTATATTCTCTCTTTTAGTAAGATTTTTATTCTAATAATAAGAACTACTGTGTGATTTTAAGTAGTGATCAGGTGGGAAAAATTGACAATTTTATATTTGTAATAAATATTAGAGATAAGCAAGAAGTTACACAGGAGCAGGTGGGTTTAAATAGTTCTCTGTAAAAAATGCTGTCAGTCAAAAAGATGCCAAAAGAGTTTATAATTTCTTATCCACACACAAAAATATTTGGATAAGCCCTGTCAATAGCTAGTGCTCTCTTTACAGTTTTAATAGAAAAGGTTTCACAATCTCAGGATAATTTGTATGAAACTATATTAATCACTGATCACCAGAAGATGAATTTAACCTGGTTGTTTTATGATGATATTAGCACACTGCTAAGGGGACCAGATGGTTCAACAAAGAAGTAGATAATTATGTGACAAAGAATGAGTTCTATCAATCAGTTTTTTTTTTCTAGCCACACCAAAAAATACATTAACAAACACCTACAATGTCAAAGTCTTGACATAACCCCTGGTTTTCAACACGAATCTGCCATTCTTTAATAGCTTTGGGGCTTGGGCTCAATTAGTTTCAGTCTTCTGGTATAAGCCTGAAACCTAGGCTGAGGCAATCACAATAAATACTTGGTAGACTCCAGAAGAATGATTGTATTCCCTAGCCACAAGCAATTAAGCACTAGATGTATTCCTTGTAAACCTTTGCAAATGCAATGAAAAACATGTTTTAAAAGACAAATAATTAAGTGGCTTCTTTCCTTTGGTGGCATTTAGGTAAAGGAAAATTAAAGCTTCTTGTTTTACCTAAGAGGAAAAGAGATTTTCTGCTATAAAAATTACGATGGCTTGCATACAACCTGCTGGTAATCTTTCAGAAATTATAGAGAATGGGATAGATGCCAGAAACCAGATGGGCAAATGTCCTGAAATTTAAAAGGAGAAAAAGAATGTCTTTTACAAACTACTGGGGGAGAAGCTTAATTTCAATTCCCTACCACCTTCTAAAATGCATTAATAAGAATTTAGATTCTTTTTTTTTTTTAAAGACAGAATCTTGCTCTGTCGCCCAGGCTGGAGTTCACTGGTGCAATTTCAGCTCACTGCAACTTCTACCTCCTGGGTTCAAGTGATTCTCCTGCCTCAGCCTCTTGAGTAGCTGGAATTACAGGCACCCCCGACACACCTTGCTAATTTTTGTATTTTTAGTAGAGAAGGGGTTTTGCCATGTTGGCCAGGCTGATCGAGAACTCCTGACCTCAGGTGACCCGCCTGCCTTGGCCTCCCAAAGTTGGGATTACAGGTGTCAGCCACCGTGCCTGGCCAAGAATTTAGATTTAAAAGGGAAATAAGCAGCCTTATTCTCCAATCCTCTCTAGTTACTCTTTCCCAGTCTCCTTTGGTTACCATTCATCTTCAACTTGATCCAAAGGTATCTTCCTTCCTTAGTACTCTACTCCATTTTATTGAAATATGCTCCCTGGAGCATCTTGCTACAAGTATGGCTTCACCCATGTCTATATGCCAATAACCTCCACATTTAAACCTAGGGCCCAGATTCTTCTTCTGAGGTTCATGTATCAATTGATATAGAATTGATGTAGAGGTCAGGAGTTCAAGACCAGCCTGGCCAACATGGTAAAACCCCATCTCTACTGAAAAAATAGGAAAATTAGCTGGGCATGGTGATGTGTGCCTGTATACCTAGCTACTTGGCAGGCTGAGGCAGGAGAATCACTTGAACCTGGAAGGGGGAGGTTGCTGGTAAGCCAAGATCATGCCACTGCACTCCAGCCTGTGTGACAGAGCAAGATGCCATCTCAAAAGAAAAAAAAGAAGAAAGAAATGACATGAGAGTAGGTAAAAGTACACACTCACTCAGTTCTCCTTATGGTCCTCTGCACACAATATGCTGCTCCCAACTCTATGTCCTTAATTATGCATGCATGCATTTCCCTATGCATTTCCTTAAATCTTATCTATCATTCAGATTGTACCTTGAAAAGCTCTGTCTACTCTAGCTCATCCTACTCTTTTTAGGATCTGAATTAGTGACCGTTCCCACTCACAGTCATTGTCATCTCCTTCTTTTAACATTCACCAAGTGCTTACTTTGTAACAAGCATTGGATTAAATGTTTACACAAAATAGGTAATTTAATCCTCATGATAATTCTGTAAATTCAGCAGCATTTTTATCTTCACTTTACAGATGAAGACAGAGAAATTTAAGTTGCCCACAGTGACAGGGCCTGCAAGTGGAAAAGTAGGGACTGGACCCCAAGTCTCAGTGGTTTCCAAGTCCAGGATGGAATAGTGCTGCCCTTAGGTTCTTTGTAACTATTTCATTCATATCAGTTTGTTCTCCTTCCCCCAGGTCACTGTAGTTTCCCCAGAGAAATGACTTAGTGGAGTGAGCCAATCATTGACTAGGAGTCCATGTGATGGTGATTGTTCTCTTACAGACTCATTCTCAGCACACCTCTGCCTACCTCTGTGCGCCAGGTGGCTGGCCTCTCTGAATCGCATCATCCAAACTCCTTTGACCTCTATCTTCCTTCTGGTTGCATTTGGCTAACAGCAGTTAGGAGAATGGAGGAGAGAGAAGCTAGAGTATTTCTTCCCTGCTTCATCTCTGCTTTGGGGCTGCTTGGCAATGATGGTATCTCTCTCTTTACTACTCAAAATTTGAGTAAGTATTCTCCCTCCATGGTTTCAGTTCTCAGTTGTCTCCAATACTTTATATGTCTTGTTCCCTTGGCCCTAGGGGTGGTAGCAGCTTTCCACTGTTGCTAGCTTCTGGGTGCCTAATTCTCCTGGTTTGTTCCTATTTCTGACACTGCCGTTATTAATCACCTCTGCATTTGGAGCATCTGGGTGCATTCTGATTCTCGCTGGGAGACTACCTGATATACATAGCATAACTGGTTTTTACACGCGGCTCTGTACTAACCAGCCCAGCTTTTTCTTGTAGCTCCAGGCATATAAACCTGATTCTCCAAAAAGACCATTCCCACTTGGATGCCCCATCAATGTTTTAAACTTAACATATCCAAACCTGAAGGTATATGTTTCCACAAAGTCTGTGTTTGACCCTATATTTCCTATGCTCGTAGCTGAGTCGTTTCAGTTGGAAACCTGTAAGTTTTTCTAACCTCTTACTCCTTCATTTTCTCACAGTCAATGCTACCAAGTTCCTTAGTTTACATCCTTACTACAGTTCAAATCCACTTCTACCTTTCTCTTTCCCCGATGCCATGGTTTCTGTTTAGACTCCCACTGTCTATCATTTGGACAATTAAATTGCAATAGTTTCTTAAGTGGTTTCTTCAACTCCAGTCTTGCACATCAACGCTGCTGCCAGAGTGAGCTTTATTTTTAATTTAAAAAGCAAATAGATGTGTATATTGGAAATTCAAATAATGTATTTACAAAGTTAAAAGTCCTCCCTCTTAATCTCAAAGCCACTCCATGGTGGTAACTACTACATTTATTTTACATATGATCATTTTTCTGTGTGTATAAATCATATATACATACAACACATGTAGACTTACTTAAAATGGCGTTTTACAATATGCAGTTTAATAATTTCTAATACTATAGATGAGTTATTATTTTAAAACTAAGATCTAATATTATCTCTCTTATTTCTTAAACTCTTCTATAGGACCCTATCATTTCAGGATAAAGTCCAGGCACTTCTATATGATAGCACCAAATCCTTCCTCTATGATGAAACCCTTGTCGAATTCTCTGGCCTCATCTCTTCCTCCATTATTTTTCATCCTATGGTCCAGTCATATTGAAGTGCTAACTGCTTCCTAAAAACACCGAACTGTTTCAAGTCCTCTTTGCCTCTCTACATACTTCTCTCTTTATGCTAATTTGAGAATGTGTGTTTCTTCACCTAGTAGATTTTAAGCCTCTCAAGGAAAAACCCATTGCTAGGATGCTGGTTAATAATTTTGTGACTTTTGAGACCTCTAGAAAATATAGATCCTCTCTGATTACCAGTTTCATTTTGATTGCCACCATATCTTTATTTCTTAGCTTTGATTCCTAACCCAGTTAGTGGTTGTAAGCTAAGGAATCTTTATATTTGGAAAGTTGCATCCCTGAATGTCATGTGCCACCTTCTAAATGTTTTCACTGCTATAGATTTGATTTAAAATATCTACCTATTACGGGTTTTAGATGGTCAGTTTCTATAACATCAATGCCAGAAAATAAATAGAACTAATTAGAATATTACACTTTACTTATCCCTTAAAATTTCTGATATAAAATAGGTTTTTAGACTTAGAAATGTTGCTATTGATCTCTAAAGTATCTTGAAAATAAATGTATAGCATAGCAAACCAAAAAAAAAAAAAAAGATAGGTAATTACAAGCAAAAATCATTGGTATTTACACCATAAATACTATATAAATATTTATATATTATATATATATAAATACACCATAAATATATGGTGTATAAATATACCATATTTTATATATATATATACACACACACACACACCATAAATAAAAATATGTATTTTAAACTCAGGTGGCAAAAAGAAGAATGGACACATATAAACTGCTTCCCTTAAAATAGTCTTGGGAAAATAACCTAGGAGAACATGTACATTTCTGCCTTCTTTCAAAAATTAACATACAGAGTAGGAATAGCTATGTAGATGATCAATTTAGTCTAATTCTGCTTTTTTGTTACTTCTAAGTTATTTTATTTTTTAAATTAAATTTAATTTAATTTTAAGTTCTGGGATACATTTACAGGACCTGCAGGGGTTCGTTAGATATGTAAATGTGTGCCATGGTGGTTTGCTGCACCTATCAACCCATCACCTAGGATTTAAGCCCCTCATGCTTTAGCTATTTATCCTGATGCCTCCCTCCCTCTGCCTTCCTGACAGGCCCCAGTGTGTGTTGTTTCCCTCCCTGTGTCCACGTCCATGTGTTGTCATTGTTCAGCTCCCACTTATAAGTGAGAACATGTGGTGTTTGGTTTTCTGTTCCTGTGTTAGTTTGCTGAGGATAATGGCTTCCAGCTCCACCCATGTCTCTGCAAAGGACATGATCTTGTTCGTTTTTATGGCTGCATAGTATTCCATGGTCTATATGTACCACATTTTCCTTATACAGTCTATCATTGATGGACATTTGGGTTGATTACATGTCTTTGCTATTGTGAATAGTAATGTAATGAAGATACATGTACATGCATCTTTATAATATAATGATTTGTATTCCTTTGGGTGTATACCCAGTTGTGGGGTTGCTGGGTCAAATGGTATTTCTGGTTCTAGATCTTGGAGGAATCACCACGCTGTCTTCTGCAATGGTTGAACTAATTTACTGAATCCTGCTTCTTAAATTGGAAGTGAAGTTATCTGGAGGGGCAACTTGGCATAACTCTGTAGCACTCATAACTTACTAATGTGGGAGTACATATTGGAGCCATAGGAAGGTATTTTAAATTATTTTATTTAAATTTATAAAATTTAAAATTTATGCTATAAATTTACAAAGAAATGTATCTGATTTAGTTGTAAGAGTATGAAATATTTGAGGATAATTAAAAATTTAACACAGCGTAGTGGTAGTCCATGTCAATATTTGGAGCTGAGTTCTCCAAGTGAACACCGATCAAGAGATATTTGTAGGAGTTTTCACTCTCTAGGAATTTCTGTTTGTGAAAAAGAACAGTCAAAATTGTCACCTATAAATACTTCAGGCAAAATTATTAGAAAGAATTTAGAATGCTTACAATACACTTTCTGGAATGTTTTGTAGCAATAATACTCCAAAATCCATCTTACCAAGTGAGACTTTCCTTAAAGTGAGAGGCACTGTTTGGATCTCAGGTGCACTCATGATATGTTTCTCTTGTTTGTTTCTTTGCGTGGACAAAGTTGGTGAGACCATACTTTTGAGCTATCCAGTCTTGATAGTGGCAGAGACTTTCTCCTGGGCTCACCATGGCAATAAAATTGGGAGTGAAAATAACCCTGAAGTATTAGCTTGTGAGAACTGTAATGAGTCTGCTCAGACCCTTGCAGAAATTGTTTCCCTTCTTTCATTTTTCACAGTTGTATGTCCTTATTGTGCTAATGGATACAGGGGTAATAATATGATGAATATAGAAAGATACTCGCCAGATCGCAGTTAAACTTTAAGAGTAAGTAGAATCTAATCTCAGAGGTGTAAGGGAAGCCTTCCAGGCAGTAGAAACAGCATGAGCAGAGGCAGGATGGTAGTAGAAAATTACCTGGTGAATGTATCACCATTCCCTGTGAAAGAACAAAGAAGACAATGGTAACAAAGACAACAATGGTAACAAAGATGAGGAGATGTGGATGCTTGTTCTACTGTACCATGTACTATGTCATCCCACTTCCCTGGGCCTAACTATGTGGGTGAACTGTGTGTGTATGGCTGTGGCTATGGTTTGGACATGGTTTGTTTGGTGCCAAGCCTCATGTTGAAATTTGATCACCAGTGTGGGAGGTGAGGTTTAGTGGGAGATGTTTGGATTGTGGGAATAGATCCCTTATAAATAGCTTGGTTTCATTCTTATGGGGGTACGTGAGTTCTCATTCTTAGTTCCTGTGAGAACTGGTTGTTGAAAAGAGCCTGGTATCATCTCCTATCTCCCTTCTTGCTTTTCTCACCATGTGAGCTATGCACACATTGACTTCTCTGTCTCCTTCTACCATGAATTGAAGCAGTCTGAAGCCCTCACCAGCAGACACTGGTGCCATGCATCTTGTATAGTCTAAAGAACTGTGAGTGAAATAAACCTCTTTTCTTCATAAATTACCAGCCTTATATATTCCTTTATAGCAAAACAAATGGACTAAGACAGTACGTGTGTTATATATACATATAAGGATTTGGAATTAAGGAGTTAAACCATTCCATATCTCAAGTTTTTTTCCAGCTGTCATTTCTAGGGACCATGTTACTTGAACTAAGATCTGTTGGGAATCCTACAGAATTGATGGTGATTATGATGACAATTCCTGTATATAGTTAATGTTTCTGCCTAGAGAGAGGAGTGGTACATGTGATCTTGGGTGCAAAAGTATCTAGAACATACTTAGTGGTTTTTGCTCAGCACGGGTAGTAACTTCATGTTTGGTGGATTTTGATGTCCATGTGCTGGTTGCTCTCTCTGGATGCTGGAGGAACTTCTGTGTGTGATACCATTCTATGTGAACTTTGAAGTCAGGGAGGATAAGATGAAGAAAAGGAAGACTGGAAGTCCGAGATTATTTAATCTGGGCCTGGCCTATATTGCTTTTTATACCATCAACTATGACATTGTCAGCCAAAAGAAATTACGTCAAGTTGAAGAAGCCTCTGAAGTAGTGCTCTTAAATCCTGTCCATGACCCTGTCTGTTGCAAAACTTTAATCAATGTCTTGGAAATCTGGATAGAAAGTATATTTATTATACTTCAACTGCAAAAGAGTGGGAAAGATAAATGACATACATGTTCACCTATTACTTAATATTCACCTTGCATTACTTAAACCATTTGCTATTAGCTGGCTGTCTAACTGCTCCCAGCCAATAGGCTATGGGCATCACACTTATGAAATGGTGTGAGATGCTCTAGTTCTCTTATGCTGTTGTAGAGATTGTGAAGGGCTCATATTTTATTGGTACAGCTACAAACTATTGAAGCTAACCTCAGTTTCGGCCTCCGAGTGACTGTGTAGAGGAAAGCCCTTTGCTGGCCTTGTTGAATAAACAGTGTGAGCAAAAATAAACTTTGTTGTTTTAAGTCACTGAGATTTCATGGTTATATAGTTACCATAGCCTAGACTATCCTGACTAATACAAACAGGTAAAGGATATATGTTGCAAATAAATCCCTAAAGATCAGAGCCCTTGGAAAGCCCAATAATCAGGCTGAAAGTAATTCAGGATAGTCAAGGAATAACTTGACGGCAGTTCATGTGAAAAGTTATGAGGAAGCAGGATGGCTAAAAAAGATAAATTACATCATGTCTGTAGTCTTCAAAAATTTGAGAAGTATTGCCAGAGAAGTCATCTTGTTCTAGGTTCCTGTAGAGGGCAGAAAGAAGACCAACATAGAAAAATTTTGAGAGATATATGGACCCCATTTCACAAAGAAAATGTTATTAATATGAACTATTTATCAGTGGATAGAGACATCTTTGGAATGGTGAGTTTAGGAAAAGTCAAAATAGTCATGCTGAGGCCAGATATCTAAGAATCAGGGATGTTTTATAACCAAATTCTTCAATATATAAAATTTTTGTCTATAAAATAAATTGTGTTAAGAATGTATTATTTTTTGTTAATAATGGTCATAATACCAGTACACGTATTTTGAGATATGACTTGTTTTATTATTTACTGAGAGGGGCACTTGGCTTCTAACAACTTATCTACAATTTCATGCATCTCTTCATGATATGGTTTGAACACTGCCTGCTACCACAAAACAAAATTGTATCGGTGATTATTTGGCTCAACTAAGTTACATAGGATCAAAAAGCTAGAGCAATGGTTCCCAAGTTTGGTCCAAAGATGGTGATGGCTGGTGCATAAACATCATCTGAGGATTTTAATACAGATACCAATTCATAGGCTTTGTCCCTGGAAAGTTTAATTTATAGATTGGGTTTGGGGTCTGCACTTAAATAAGTTCTGCAGGTTATTCTGATGGGCAGTCTGGTTTGGGAGCTAGTGTTCTACCTGTTTCTCTGCTTTTGTGGGTGTTTCATTCTTTTAGGTTAATTTTCATCTTCATTTCACAGAAAAAAAGTTCCCTTTTACAACTCCAAGTCTATCTTAACTGAACAAAAAGGAAAGGGGATTTCTCTATGTGATGGGCAGTGGGGCTATGAGAGATGGTAGCAGAAGCAACCATCCTAGCTCCAGAATTTGCATTGAGAAAGACAGTGTCACAGAGGATGAGATTCAGAACCTGCTTGGCCATCAGGTGCCTCCCCTCTTGTCCTCCTCAGCATGTGAGACAGGCAAGGAACCCCCTTGGCTGCAGATGGAGGGATATTGGAAGCCATCTAGTCTAGCAACTTTTTCTAGCAAAAATTTCAAGGAATCAATTCAAAGTGACCACAGTCAGGCAGTGAGCCCACATTGTACCTTCAGGGTATCATCGGGGGTTCCTCAGTTGTCTTGTAATTTTGTGGCTCTGGTGGGATCTGCTTGTGACTGAGTTCAGACCTGCCCAAGGCAGCATTTCCGGGAATGAGCTTCTGAAGGAGGGCCTGGCAAATTTTCCCTTTCAGGGGAGATGGTAATCAGACACCCAGGGCCATGGCAGAGAACTCTTAGCAGAGTAAATACTGGCTCTTAGAGCCCTCTCCTCAGGCTCCTTTCCATATCTTGCCCTCTCTGCAAACATTAGCTGGGTTGAGTGTGAGGACTAAGGCTCTTCATAACAAAGTCTTTTCCCTGGATGGTAATTATTTATTTTTATTTTTTTGAGATGGAGTCTCACACTGTCACTGGGGCTGGTGTGCAGTGGCGTGATCTCGGCTCACTGCAACATCTGCCTCCCAGGTTCAAGCGATTCTCATGCCTCAGCCTCCTGAGTAGCTGGGATTATAGGCTCCTGCCACCATGCCCAGCTAGTTTTTTGTATTTTTAGTAGAGACGGGGTTTCACTATGTTGGCCAGGCTTATCTCCAATGCCTGACCTCCTGATCCACCCGTCTCGGCCTCCCAAAGTGCTGGAATTACAGACGTGAGCCTCTGTGCCTGGCCAGTAATTATTTTTTAACAGGTTGAGGTAACTACATAGTCATTTGTGTCTGGGGATGAGAATCTTGGCCTATTTTCAGTACATTTCTCTCTTTTCTATAATTGTCACACTCTTTAATGAGGCTTGAAGCTCTCAATTTCCTGATCTCTGTCTCAAAAACCCTGGTGTTTAGTGCCTGTCAAGACAGTGTGAACCTCCTAAGAATGAAGGGTAGAATTGTGGTGATCATCCCCCATCTCCACATATTTTGTGGCTGAGTGCTAACACTGCTATTATATTTCCCTTCAGCTAAGACTGTCTCCATTGAATTCTTGTAACCTGGAGTCAGTTCCAAAGTTTTAACTAACTGATGTGTTTGGGAGGGTAAATCAAAGCTCTCTAGTAAATTTTAAAAGTTATATACCTAGGATCAGTTCAGCAACCTCGAAATTTGATTGTAAGTTGAAAATAAAGCAGCTACTGAAATACCTTGCTTGTTCATATCTGGAAGTCTGAACTTTTAGAGAACTTCCATGTTCTTTCCCTGAGTGCTTTCTTTCCCCCGTCCTGCCATTTTGCATTTTTGTGTACTTTCAGTGCCTGGTACAAATCTTTGTGCATTGACAGGGCTTAGGTGGTAATTGTCCGTTACCATAGAATGAATGGATGGATAGATGAACAAATAAACTATCTAGAATATTGTCAAGAGTCAGATTGGAATTCAAAGAAGAAATGTTATGGGACAATATATATGCATTATCTATACATATAGTATGACCCCATGTGCCTGGAACAGTACTGGTTTACAGCTTTGATATATTCATTGATGGCACCTCCATTCACTCAAGTATGTTGGGCAGTAAACACATAGTTACCCTATTCATATGCAATCTTTTCTGATCCTTTATTAAGAGTTATTTACTCTTGTATTTAATTCAAATAATCTTGGCTAGATCTCTTTTTCATTTTGCAATAGATTAGCAAATTTTAAATGGCCAACAGGTGATAGAGAGGCTAGCCCTTCCTCTCAAGAAGCCTCTGGAAGGCTACACTATTTTATGGCATAAGTGAAGTTTGTTCTCTAGAGCAGGGAACTAAGGGATCCACTAAAACAAGTTTTTTCTTTTCTTTTTTTTTTAATTATTGCAATTAAAAAGGATTAGTGTTATCTGAAAAAACTCATTCTCATTCTCATATATTCAGGTAAAGTGAAATATTACTATAACATGTAACATTTATTCCTATGTACTGTGCATACCATATGTTGAGGGTGAGTACATAGAAAATAAAGTGCTAACATTTGAGAAGATTGTAACATCTAGTAAAAATGTGATTAACCATACTTCAGCTTATGAATACCATATAACTATATTTTTCTTTTTTACTGCCTTTTTGGGGAAAGAGATATGCCATGTGAAAAGAAACTGGCATTACCCACTCAGCTTAAAGAAGAATAAGTAAGTCTCTCTTGATTTCTGAGATTGTTGTGGACTCAGCTTTCAATCTGTCTAGTTTCCAGCACACTTTCTCCTTTTCATTCTCTTGTGTGAGGCAAGGAGGCTTAATGCTCAGATAAATGATAAGCCCAAGGTCCTACAGCTTCCCAAACCACCAATAAAGGATTTATTTTCCTTCACTAGATTGTCCATTGAGATAGGATAATGGATTTAGTCGTTATTTGAAGGGTTTTCATTATCAATCATTGAACTGGTTAATTCTGAGTTGAGCAGAAAATTCAGTTTACTGGGAGCCCTTCTTCCTAAATATCAACATGGGTCCCCAGTTCCCTAAGTGTTTTGGCCCAGTGTGATTTGCTGCTATTGTGTGTGCAGGATATACAGATAGTAGCTGTGTGGCTGGCAGTGGCTAAGCCGTCCCACTTAAGTCAAGAGGAACAGGGGAATTAGGGGAGTGTTTAGGTTAAGGTGTATTGATAACACTTGGTGAAGATTTTGAATGGAAGGAAGGCAAAAGACTTCTTTAGGTAATGTGCTTTCACTTCTGCAAGTAGGGAAAAATCATATTTTGACCCTTGTTCTTTATATCAAAAAATTTTTTTAACTTAGAAAAAGGAAACTTGAGGTGTGAGTTGTGTTGTTCACTCACTGTGCTTTGAGCAAGACATACATTTTCCCCACTCAGTGCCAATGCAGAATGCATCTCTACCTCATATTAGCTTATCTGAATCTTAACCTTCTTTCAAGGTCAAGCACAACTTCTGAGTTCCCCCCACATTTAGCCTTCCTAGTGTACACAAAGCAGCACTGTCATTGTCTTCATCATCTTTTATTTACAGCTGGAGTGGTGGCTGTGGTGTTTCTTTCTTACCACATATGTCAGCTTTACAAATAGCATCAGCCCCCACTCTCTAAAATGGTTTGAATGGGACCCTACCCAGAGGCAGCCACCAATGCTGAGCACTTCTCCCGGCCTCCTCTGGCCTAATGAGCCCTTGATTATTGTTTGGAATTATTAAATGTCAACAATAGGATGGCTCCCCTCTGGGAACTCGGTGAAAATGGCAAGAAATATAAGATTAGAATTGAGAAAACACAGAAAATAGCTTTTATTTATTGGCAGAGGGGAGAAAAGCTCCTAAGCATCATCCCAGTGTTCCTCTTTATCATCTGTTGTAACTTCTCCTTTTTCCTCCTCCAGGGCAGCAGTTCTGTCTTTGCACAATGTAACACATTAAAGTGACAAGTTTTATTTCAAAGGCAATATTAATAATGGAGTTAGAAAACACTTATTTGCTAATCATTTAAAAGTAAATTTAAGCTGCAAATTGTTTCCTGTTCACACTCCCGTTTAATGGCTTTCTCTGACTTTAAGGCTAGAGATTGTTAATCTAGTCCTATGAGGTTTATCTGGGGAAATGGAAGAAAACTAGCATTTATTGATTGAGCACTTCCTGTGTGCCAGGCCTAGGGGCAGGTGCTTACATTCCTCATCTGCTATCCTTTGAATGTGGCCCCTCTAAGATTCAAGTGTTGTTAATGTGATGGTATTAAGAGCTAGGGCTGGCTGGGTGTGATGGCTCACGCCTGTAATCCCAACACTTTGGGAAGTCAAGGCGGGTGGATCATGAAGTCAGGAGATCGAGACCATCCTGGCTAACACAGTGAAACCCCATCTCTGCTAAAACACAAAAATTAGCTGGGCATGGTGGCGGGTGCCTGCAGTCCCAGCTACTTGGGAGGCTGAGGCAGGAGAATGGCATGAAGCCGGGAGGTGGAGCTTGCAGTGAGCCAAGGTTGCGCCACTGCACTCCAGCCTGGGCGACAGGGCCATTAAGAGGTAATTAGGCCACAAGGGCTTCTCTTTTGTGAATGGGATTAGGTGCCCTTATAAGGGGATTTGATGGATGGAGTTTCTTCTCTTTTTGCCCTTCTGCTATGTGAGGACACAGTGTTTCTCCCCTCTGGAGCATGTAGCGCTTTGGGCTTTGCCTTGGAAGCAGAGACCTGATCCTTAGAAGACACCTAACCTTCTTGTGCCATGATCTTGGACTTCCCAGCCTCAAGAACTGGGAATTTTAAAAATCTGCTTTTCACGAATTACTCAGTCTCAGTTACTTTGTTATGACAGCACAAAATTTATAGGTTCTCACAGTCTCCTGGTAAAGTAGGTATTGTTGGCCACATTTCATAGATGAGAAAACGGAGCAACAGGAGGAAAAGTAACTTAATCTAAGATTACATCTATGTAAGGGACAGAGCTGGAATTTAAGTCTGAAGCAACTGCCCTGAAGCCTCCTGCTACACAGACAGTGGGATATGATAGTGGGGTAGGAGAACGAGGCCAGATGGCAGTAGGGGCAGTGAATGTTTGTCTTTGTACTGTTTTAGAATTTCTCACTCTGCTGTCAGAGAAGAGAGGGGCCCGAGCATTTTCATAGGGGTGGAGAGACAATGCGGGTTACTGGCTCTATGGCTGGGTGGTCTCTTAGGAAATGCGGATTTGATAGTAGGACCAATACTGCCTGAGGATTCCAGAGACCTCATGGCCTATCCAGGCTCTGCCCCTGGCTTTCTCTGGAGTCTTGCTTCTTCACCTGTGAGATGGGGACACTAGCATGTGTCCTTCTCACTCCAGTGAGATTTGTTGTTCTTATTATTACCTGTGACTGACATACTCATTCATATTAAGGATTTACTTATCCATAATAATTTATTATAGCTCACAGAGGTATGTCTGTATTTTAAATAAAGTAATTTGACATTTCAATGTTTTATACTAAAAAAAGCAAAAGAATCTGTAAACGTCGAAGAAAATTAACGCTCCTGATTGCTAAGGATATGCTTTTACATTCCCTTAGTTCTGATCACAAACTGTGGCCCAAGAAGCCTAAAATATTTGCTATCTGGCCCTTTACAGAAAGTGTTTGCTGCCCTCTGCCTTATGTCATTAACTTATCATAATTACACCATGAGGGAGATATTATACACACTATTCAGATAGAGGAGCTGAGCTTTCTATTTTTTTAATACAAGTATGAAAGACAGGATTTAACCCCAGTCTGATAATTCTAAAGCTTTCATTCATTCTACTAAACTGCACTGCAATATCCTGGAGTTCTTACAATGGAAAGTTACACATAGAGCAAGTACAAACAGAAAGGATTGGAGGGAGATCAGTGGGGGTATCATTTGGGGTCAGGACATTCTGAGGGAGAGTTAGAGAGTATTTTACCATATAACCCTAATGTATCTCTACTATTCCCTGATTCTATACCCGGGGCAGATATTGCTCATTTATTAAAGCACTGTTTTTTGTTGAGTCAGGATGCAGCCACAGAATTCTCCTGAAGAAAATCCTCCAAGCATAATATGTACAACATAACTGACATTTCTGACAAGCATAAATAGGGGATATTTGAGTATCTGCAGGTAATAGAAGACTTTGAGGTAGTGATGGAATAAACTATAAGAAAATGAGATAAAACACTCATTTTCTAAATGAATTAAAAATGCATTTTTATTTATTTTATTAGCAATAATTTCATCAAGAGGAATACATCCAGGAAATCCTCTTTGTCCAGCAGATAGCTAAGAGCAATGGGGAAATAGGAGGGTAGGAAACTGTCTAACATGGTAGTTGGGATCTTGGGCTATGGAATCAAAATGTCTGTGTCCCAATCCCAGCTATGCTACTCACTATATGTGATGCTGGGCAAGTTTTACTTACCACTTTGTTTCTTAGTTTTCTCGTCCCGTAAAATGGAAAAAAGAAAAACCTTATTGTGGAAATTAACTGAGTTGATTTATGTAAAGCATGTAGGGCCATGCCCAACATAGGGTAAGTGCTAACATAAATGTAAGTGCTAACATAAATGTTATACTAGTATGGCATGGCTTTTAATGTGCTTAAAATCTAGTTCTCCATCCAAGACAAACCTACAGAGAAACTAAGAGAAAACAGAAGATAATATAGTACAAGCCATGCTGAAGGTCTTTATTTTTCTGTGTTGTTTGCCTCTCAGCCCTGTTTCTTCTACCTCTAAAAGTCAAAGATAACAAAAACATTTGGAGTCACCATTTTCTGCATTTATGCATAATGCTGTTCCATTCCAGTGAATTTTATCCTGTCATCTCGTGGATTTCTCAATAACCCCCAAGACAATGCAGTCTCATGGGAAATCTTGCTGACCTGCCTTTTGTCCTGTTTTTCTGCAGCTATAGCGAAGTACACATTCTTGCCACTGTGGCAATTTGGAAAATAATTCATGTCACCAGAGTACTTTTCAATAATGTTGATTTACTAATGCATTTAGTCAGGTATAGTTAAGGTCTTATTGTGCCATAAAGCATCTGCAGTAAAGAGATACCTTTAAATATTCAAAATAATTCATTTCAAATTATGGGAACTGTTTGTGTTATAATACTCAGCTATAATACCCCAGAGATATCTTGGCAGTCACTAATGAGCTAAACTATCTTTTCAGCAATCTGCTAGAGAAGAAAAAACATTATATAACTTTAAAGAGTCATTATGTATGCCCTTATGATCTATGGCTTTGCATACTCAATTTTTAGAAATGGTGTTTTCTAAAGGAAGTTCATAGGAAAAAATCATATTTTAGTGCTGCCCCTCACTGAGCAAAGAGTCAAAGATGAAATGACAATTTTTCCAGTTGAAATTATAGAATTCTGTCCCACATTCTGTTTTATTTTTTAATCAGCAATTTTAAGTTGGCAGGTGGTGAATTGGTCTATGGATCACTGGAGTTGTACTGTTTTAGTGTGAAGAGATGAGTATTCTATGTGGGCACTAAATACACCCTTCCAGCCCTAGTCCTAGAAAATTACTACATTTTATATCTACTAAATACGATCTCCTAAAGATATAAGTTAAAGAATATGGAATCCAGCAGTTTATTATTGTGATATTCTCCAGAATGGACACCCATCCTACTATTTTTGCAAACCAAGGCCTCTGACTCAAAGGCTTCAGCTCATGTGAAATGCAAAAAACAGACAGCTATGATCAGTCTACACAGGACAGTAACACTCCTTGAATAACTCCTACCAGCATGCTACAACATGGGAATAACTACAGTTTGCAATGTCAAAAGAACTAAGTGGTGATGATTATAAGGGAGTTTTTCCCATTTTGGCTTATGATTTCAATTGAGCCAGTTTCATGTTAGCCCAACTCTCTTTCCTTCGTTACTGGTAGATGTGGGGAATTGTATAATTTCTGATGTTGAAACCTGACTCTAAAGGACAGTATCAGTCTTTGGGTGTGGTGAATTATATTAGTACCCATTAAGTATTTACTCCCTTCACCTGGCCTCCATGAAATGCATATATTTACCCCAGTGATTTGGGGTTTGGACATGTGACTTGCTTTGGTCAATGGAATATAGACAAAAGTTACAGTTTTGAGCCAAAGCTTTAAGAGACTTCCCAGTTTCTGCTCAGCCTTCTGGGGGCCTCTGATCTTAGCCATGAAAACATTCCTCAGGTGGTTCCTCCAGGTAGCTGTTCCTCTAGCTGGGCCTAAGAAGAAGCCACAAAGACCAAACCTAAACTGAAACCAAGCTACCATGGCCAATCTGTAGGCTCGTGTGTATGAAGAGTGAATGCTTGGTTTCAGACACTGACTTTTGGGGTTGTTGCTTAGGAAGCATTATTGTGGTAATAGCTCAGTAATATAGACCCTACCCTTAAAGTTTGCTGGTTAGAGGAGATGTCCTTAAAAGGGTAAGTTGTCTGATCTCATCTTGCTAGGAGTCTAAGCTACCTATGGCTTGGGAGGAGACTGGGTAAAGCACATCTTACCTGTGATCCTATTACTTTTGGTTAAATCTCCTAATACCCAGCTTATTCTCAAATTAAACTGTGGGTTAGTTGTGACTGAATGGGGTTACTAGATTACTATTTTTGACACCAAAAATTACCCACATTTGTAAGCTTGTTGTGCCTTTGGGATACTTGTCTTAAATGACCTAGCTGGCCTAGTTGATCTCTAGTTGGCTCATTCATTGATGAGAAGACAGAGTGAGGTAGTGAAAAGTGCATAAGAAAAATCTAGGTTAAATTCCCCAATCGGTTACCTACTTGTATTCTCAGTGAGGTACTTATCTCACTGAGATTCAGTTTCTTCATCTATAAGATGGTGATAAAACTTCTCTGCAATTTTTTTGGTGAGTTTTGAAGAAACAGCATGCAAATTAAGGAAAATGTCTGATATAATGCTTGTTGTAATCTTTATGATTGAGTACTTGCCACCTACTAAGCACATAATGCTTTTGCCTGTATTTGCTCTTGTCATCTGCAATAAAAAAATGAGATTCATATTGTTATCATCCCCATTTTATGGATGAGGAAACTGAGGTAATAGCATTTAAATAACTTGCTCAAAGTTATACAGTTAAGAAATCGTTAGAGATTGTTCCAACATGGCTGAATAGGAACAGCTCCAGTCTACAGTTCCCAGTGTGAGTGACACAGAAGACAGGTGATTTCTGCATTTACAACTGAGGTACAGGTTTCATCTCATTGGGACTGATTGGACAGTGGGCGCAGCCCACAAGATGTGAGCCGAAGCAGGGCAGAGTATCACCTCAGGCGGGAAGTGCAAAGGGTTGGGGAATTCCCTTTCCTAGCCAAGGGAATCTGTGACAGATGGTACCTGGAAAATTGGGACACTCCTGCCCTAATACTGCACTTTTCCAATGGTCTTAGCAAATGGCACACCAGGAGTTTATATCCTGTGCCTAGCTTGGCTGGTCCCATGCCCATGGAGCCTTGCTCACTGCTAGCACAGCAGTCTGAGATCAAACTTACAGGTGGCAGCGAAGCTGGGGGAGGGGTGTCAGCCATTGCTAAGGCTTGAATAGGTAAACAAAGCTACCTGGGAGCTCGAACTGGGTGGAGCCCACCGCAGTTCCAGGAGGCCTGCCTGCCTCTGTAGACTGCACCTCTGAGGGCAGGGAATAGCTAAACAAAAGGCAGCAAAGCTTCTGCAGACTTAAGCGTCCTGTCTGACAGACTTGAAGAAAACAGTGGTTCTCACAAAGATACTCCTTGAGAAGAGCAACCACAAGACACACGATTGTCAGATTCACCAAGGTTGAAAAGAAGGAAAAAAAGTTAAGGGCAGCCAAAGAGAAGGGTCGGGTAACCCACAAAGGGAAGTCCATCAGACTAATAGTGGATCTCTCAGCAGAAACTCTACAAGCCAGACGAGAGTGGGGGCCAATATTCAACATTCTTAAAGAACTTTCAAGTCAGAATTTCATATCCAGCCAAAATAAGCTTCATAAGTGAAGGAGAAATAAAATCCTTTACAGATAAGCAAATGCTGAGAGATTTTGTCACCACCAGGCCTGCCCTACAAGAGCTCCTGAAGGAAGCACTAAACATGGAAATGAACAACCGGTACCAGCCACTGCAAAAATATGCCAAATTGTAAAGACCATTGATACCAGCCACTGCAAAAACATGCCAAATTGTAAAGACGATTGATGCTAGGAAGAAACTGCATCAACTAATGAGCAAAATAACTAGCTAACATCATCATGACAAGATCAAATTCACACATAACAATATTACCTTAAATGTAAATGGGTTAAATGCCCCAGTTAATAGACACAGACTGGCAAATTGGATAAAGAGTCAAGACCCATCAGTTTGCTGTGTTCAGGAGACCCATCTCACGTGCAGAAACACACAAAGGCTCAAAATAAGGGGATGGAGGAAGATCTACCAAGCAAATGGAAAGCAAAAAAAAAAAAAAAACAGGGGTTGCAATCCTAGTCTCTGATAAAACAGACTTTAAACCAACAAAGATCAAAAGAAAGAAAGCAGAGAATTACATAATGGTAAAGGGATCAATTAAACAAGAAGAGCTAACTGTCCTAAATATATATGCACCCAATACAGGAGCACCCATATTCATAAAGAAAGTCCTTAGAGATCTACAAAGAGACTTAGACTCCCACACAATAACAATGGGAGATCCTAACACCCCACTGTCAACATTAGACAGATCAATGAGACAGAAAGTTAACAAGGATATCCAGGACTTGAACTCAGTTCTGTACCAAGCTGACCTAATAGACATCTACAGAACTCTACACCCTAAATCAACAGAATATATATGTTCTTCTCAGCACCACATTGCACTTATTCCAAAACTGACCACATAGTTGGAAGTAAAGCACTCCTCAGCAAATATAAAAGAACAGAAATCAAAACAAACTGTCTCTCAGACCACAGTGCAATCAAATTAGAACTCAGGATTAAGAAACTCACTCAAAACCAAACAACTACATGGAAACTGAACAACCTGCTCCTGAACGACTGGATAAAGAACAAAATGAAGGTAGAAATAAAGATGTTCTTTGAAACCAATGAGAACAAAGACACAAAACACCAGAATCTCTGGGACACATTTAAAGCTGTGTGTAGAGGGAAATTTATAACACTGAATGCCCACAAGAGAAAGCAGGAAAGATCTAAAATCGACACCCTAACATTACAATTAAAAGAACTAGAGAATCAAGAGCAAACACATTCAAAAGCTAGCAGAAGGCAAGGAATAACTAAGATCAGAGCAGAACTGAAGGAGATAGAGACACAAAAAAACCCTTCAAAAAGTCAGTGAATCCAGGAGCTGGTGTTTTGAAAAGATCAACAAAATTAATAGACTACTAGCAGACTAATAAAGAAGAAAAGAGAGAAGAATCAAATAGATGCAACGAAACATGATAAAGGGGATATCACCACCAACCCCACAGAAATACAAACTAACATCAGAGAATACTGTAAACACCTCTATGCAAATAAACTAGAAAATCTAGAAGAAATGGATAAATTCCGGGATGCATACACCCTCCCAAGACTAAACCAGGAAGAAGTTGAATCCCTCAATAGACCAAAAACAGGCTCTGATATTGAGGCAGCAATTAATAGCCTACCAATCAAAAAAAGTCCAGGACCAGAGGGATTCACAGCCGAATTCTACAGAGGTACAAAGAGGAGCTGGTACCATTCCTTCTAAAACTATTCCAATCAATAGAAAAAGAGAGAATTCTCCCTAACTCATTTTATGAGGCCAGCATCATCCTGATACTAAAACCTGGCAGAGACACAACAAAAAAAGGGAATTTTAGACCAACATCCCTGATAAACAATGATACAAATATCCTCAATAAAATACTGGCAAACTGAATCCAGCAGCATATCAAAAAGCTTATCCACCATGATCAAGTGGGCTTCATCCCTGGGATGCAAGCCTAGTTCAACATATGCAAATCAATAAACATAATCCATCATATAAATAGAACCAAAGACAAAAACCACATGATTATCTCAATAGATGTAGAAATGGCCTTTGACAAAATTCAACAGCCCTTCATGCTAAAAACTCTCAATAAACTAGGTATTGATGAGACATATCTCCAAATAGTAAGAGCTATTTATGACAAATCTACAGCCAATATCACACTGAATGGGCGCAAACTGGAAGCATTCTCTTTGAAAACTGGCACCAGAAAGGGATGCTCTCTCTCACCACTCCTATTCAACATAGTGTAGGAAGTTCTGGCCCAGGCAATCAGGCAGGAGAAAGAAATAAAGGGTATTCAATTAGGAAAAGAGGAAGTCAAATCGTCCTTGTTTGCAGATGACATGATTGTATATTTAGAAAACCCTATCATCTTAGCCCAAAATTTCCTTAAGCAGATAAGCAACTTCAGCAAAGTCTCAGGATACAAAATCAATGTACAAAAGTCACAAACATTCATATACACCCATAACAGACAAACAGAGAGCCAAATCATGAGCGAACTCCCATTCACAATTGCTTCAAAGAGAATAAAATACCTAGGAATCCAACTTACAACTGATGTGAAGGACCTCTTCAAAGAGAACTACAAACCACTGCTCAGTGAAATAAAAGAGGACACAAACAAATGGAAGAACGTTCCATGCTCATGCAAAGGAAGAATCAATATTCTGAAAATGGCCATACTGCCCAAGGTAATTTATAGATTCAATGCTATCCCAATCAAGCTACCAATGACTTTCTTCACAGAATTGGAAAAAACTACTTTAAAGTTCATATGGAACCAAAAAAGAGCCTTCATTACCAAGTGATCCTAAGCAAAAAGAACAAAGCTGGGGGCATCATGCTACCTGACTTCAAACTATACTACAAGGCTATAGTAGCCAAAACAGCATGGTACTGGTATCAAAACAGAGACATAGACCAATGGAACAGAACAGAGCCCTCAGAAATAATATCAAACATCTACAACCATCTGATCTTTGACAAGCCTGACAAAAACAAGAAATGGGGAAAGGATTCCCTATTTAATAAATGGTGCTGGGAAAACTGGCTAGCCATATGTAGAAAGGTGAAATTGGATCCCTTCCTTACACCTTATACAAAAATTAATTCAAGATAGATTAAAGACTTAAATGTCAGACCTAAAACCATAAAATCCCTAGAAGAAAACTTAGGCAATACCATTCAGGACATAGGCATGGGCAAGGACTTCACATCTAAAACACCAAAAGCAACAGCAACAAAAGCTAAAATTGAGAAATGGGATCTATTAAGCTAAATAACTTCTGCACAGCAAAGAAACTACCATCAGAGTGAACAGGCAACCTACAGAATGGGAGAAAATTTTTGCAATCTACCCATCTGACAAAGGGCTAATATCCGGAATCTACAAAGAGCTTAAAGAAATTTACAAGAAAAAATCAAACAGCTCCATCAAAAAGTGGGCAAAGGATATGAACAGACACTTCTCAAAAGAAGACATTTATGCAGCCAACAGACACATGAAAAAATGCTCATCATCACTGGCCATCAGAGAAATGCAAATCAAAACCGTAGTGAGATACCATCTCACACCTGTTAGAATGGTGATCATTAAAAAGTTAGGAAACAACAGGTGCTGTAGAAGGTATGGAGAAATAGGAACACCTTTACACTGTTGGTGGGACTGTAAACTAGTTCAACCATTGTGGAAGACAGTGTGGCGATTCCTCAAGGATCTAGAACTAGAAATACCATTTGACCCAGCCATCCCATTACTGGGTATATACCCAAAGGATTATAAATCATGCTACTATAAAGACACATGCATATGTATGTTTAGTGAGGCACTATTCACAGTAGTGAAGACTTGGAACCAACCTAAATGTCCATCAATGATAGATTGGATTAAGAAAATGTGGCACATATACACCATGGAATACTAGGCAGCCATAAAAAAGGATGAGTTCATGTCCTTTGTAGGGACATGGATGAAGCTAGAAACCATCATTCTCAGCAAACTATTGCAAGGACAGAAAACCAAACACCACATGTTCTCACTCATAGGTGGGAACTGAACAATGAGGACACTTGGACACAGGTTAGGAAACATCACACACTGGGGCCTGTTGTGGGGTGGGGGAGGGTGGAGGGTGGAGGGATAGCATGAGGAGAAATGCCTAATGTAAATGATGAGTTAATGGGTGCAGCACACCAACATGGCACATATATACATATGTAACAAGCCTGCATATTGTGCACATGTACCCTAGAACTTAAAGTATAATAAAAAGGAATTCAAAAAATTAAAAAAAAGAAGTGGTTGAGCAGAATTTTTACCCAGATTGGAATGTAGAAAGTTTGCAAGAGCAAGAGACTGTCATTTATATCCTAACAGTAACAACAAACTAAAGATAAATTTAAAAATTATAATTTTTAAACGCAGAAAACCTGAGGATACAAATCAACTTTGTTTCAGGAAGAAATAAGCCCTTTCTAGGAAAGAAGGGTCTTATGGCTATTTTCATTTCCAGGGACATGGAAGAAAGATAATTAAGGACTCCAGAGGTAGGGCTAAGGAGAAACCAGCCTAACTTTTGACACACTTCAAATTCACACAACTGGGTAAGCCCGATGAATAGAAACCCCAAGGATCCACAATAATAAAGCAAATATGCGTCCAATCTTCAAATATTTGTCGTGATGCCTTAATTGAGTGCATAAGAAAAACACACTGAGGGCTGGTGGCAAAGGAGGAAAACACAGCATTTCTGAGTATGCCTTCCCTGAATGAAAGTCAGCAGTTATCCAAAACAGGGCAGAAGAAAACTGAGTAAGATTCACCTTACCTTAAAGAGCACAGGGCTTTTCTGCCTATAAGACAGTGCCACACTCAAAGGCAGGGGATAAGGCAGGAGAGCTAGGTGAGATCCCACCTCCACAAGTTGCACGGGCCTTACTAACAGAACAGAAATAGCAGATGAAGCTTGGAAAAAGAAGAGTTAAGAGAGAACCGCTGCACTAAGGTGCATTTAGTCTTTACTGAAAGGGAAGGATAGGGCAGCAGAGTAGAGGGATTTCCCAAAGCACTGAAATCCAGGCAAGGGCTTCAGAGTGAAAACTCCCCGGAGACTCCAAAAAGGCTGATTGCTGAGCTATAAAGCTGAGAGAGATCTCTTGTAGTTCAGAAGGTTAGTGGCTGACTGTGCAGCATAAAAATATGTACATCATCCCAGTGGTGTTCAAATCCTAAGCTCTGCTTAGGGAAAGTTCTGATCTCACCATAAAACATTTTAAGTCAGTAGTAGGCTGAATCATTCTACAGCTGCAACAAAGGCCACACCCAGCTTAATTGGATATTAGAGTGAGTCAGCCTCATACTTAAGGTCTGAGAGAAAAATTGTATGATCTTTTCTTGGGGTAAACATTATTCCTTCCAGGCTCTTTTCTTTTTTTTTTTCATACAATGTCTGGCTTACAAAAAAATAAAAATGCCGGGCGCGGTGGCTCACGCCTGTAATCCCAGCACTTTGGGAGGCCGAGGCGGGCGGATCACAAGGTCAGGATATCGAGACCACGGTGAAACCCCGTTTCTACTAAAAATACAAAAAATTAGCCGGGCGCAGTGGCGGGCGCCTGTAGTCCCAGCTACTCAGGAGGCTGAGGCAGGAGAATGGCGTGAACCCGGGAGGCGGAGCTTGCGGTGAGCCGAGATTGCGCCACTGCACTCCAGCCTGGGCGACAGAGCGAGACTCTGTCTCTAAATAAATAAATAAATAAATAAATAAATAAATAAATAAATATAAGTAACCAAGAAACAAAGAAGCAGAAAAATAAGACCTATAACCTAGCATATAAAACAATCAATAGAAGCAGAACTACAGAAGACCCTGATGTTGGAATTAGCAGTCAAAGGTTTTAAAATAGCTATAATAAATATGTTTATAAATATCTAGTGAAAGTGGTGAACAATTTGCATAAATAAACGGAAAATTTCAAGTGGAAACTAGATAAAAGAACTGAATGGAAACATAAGTGATGAAAGATACAATATAAGACATAAAGAGTTTATTTGATGGACGTAACAGCAGACTGGACATAGCAAAAGACAAGATCAGTGAATATAAAGACAGTTTAATAAAAAATAACCAAACTGAAATACAAAGAAATAAAATAAATCAAATTACTGAGCAGAGAACTCACTGTATGCATGGATATTTTAAATAATATAACATATGGGAAATCCATGAAAGAGAGGAGAGAGAAAAAAATTAAACTTATAATAGCCAAGAATTTTCCAAAATTCACTAAAGACATCAACCCTCAGGTCCAAGAAGTTTAGTGCACCTGAGGCAGAATAAGCATAAGTAAAATACACTTATACATCTCAGTTAAAAGGCAGAAAATGAAAGATAAAAGAGAAAAATCATAAAAACATTGAGAAGGGGTCAGAAAACTGTAGCTTGCAGGCTAGATGTATCTCAGAAACTGATTTTTTTTAACAGCCCACGTGTAACTGAGTAGCCTAACTTCAAAATGCATTTTGGGTTTCTTTCTTGCTTTTAGCCTTGAAACATACTTTAACACTCTTGGTTTCCCTTCATTCCCATCAGACACACCTTTGCACTGCTAACTTATCTAATTTTATGCCTACTTAGAAGTTCCAGGGGCTAATCTTGAGACAAACTAGGTAAGGAGACCCAGCTGTGAAATTCTAGGGATTACCTGGAGGTGATTAGTCTACAGTCTGGCTGTTGTTAAGATGACACAGCCTGGACTCTTGGTGGACCATGACTTAAGAGAGCCACTGGAAGAAGACACACAGACCTTGGATCCAGCACCACTCCTGCATGCCTCTCATTCCAAGTTCCCCTTTTAAAATCCCTCTCTCCACACCAGGCGTGGTGGCTCATGCCTGTAATTCCAGCACTTTGGGAGGCCAAGGTGGGCCAATTGATTGAGGCCAGGAGTTTGAGACCAGCCTGATCAACATGGTGAAACCCCATCTCTACTAAAAATACAAATAAAATTAATAAAAAATAAAATAAAATCCCTCTCTGTAGCCTAAAGTTTAAAACGTTCTTTTCAGAGCATAAGCCTAGCCATTCCCCAGCTGCCAACATTTGAATAAAGTTTTATTTTCACCACACTTTGCTTCTCATGTTTTTGGCCTCTGAGCAGCGAGCACGCAGACTTGCTTGAGGTTACAAATTTGGTGCCCGATGTGAGGACTGTGCATTTTGAGACCACTTGCCTGTCTTCCTGGTTTACAATGAGCTAGGCAATTAACTGTGGCAGTGTTCCAGAAATTAACTGTTCAAGCTACCAGGTGGGGCAAAAGCCTCTCCTAAATGCCAGCTGCTTGTGGCTAGCTGACCCTGTGGTTGGGGCTCTAGGGATTTTCCCAGGAGTTGATGAGATGCTTTTTTCTTGGGGAATCTCCCTTCACTTCCCGTCATGACACCAGCTGTCTACCACGCTTCGCTGCTGCAAGGAAAGTGACATCTGAAAAGTCACTGAACTTCAGAACTGGGTAGGTCAACCAGAGTGCATCCAGAAACCCTCTGTCTCCTCTGCGTTGTGTCACGGGCTGTGCTCTGGACCTAGATGCTTGTGACACTGTCTGGGTGTGTACACCATCTGTGGCACCACTTGGACTCTCCTCTGTTTGGACTTTGTTGCTCATGGGGCTTTCTGAGGCTTTAGAGTTTTTACCTAGTCCCCTTGGTAGGGATCAGTTTGAGAGCAGGCTGTCTGAATATATATAGCTGTATGTGTGTGGCATCTATATTTGGGCCCTTATCTCTCTGCCTCATCCTCTGTTTTTCTCCTTCATCTTGAAGGTGACTCACACAGCCTCTGCTCAATCCTGGAATCTGGCCTTGAAGGGAAATGACTTCCATCTCCCTGGCTTTTGGTTTAGTCGTCCTTCCTGGGACCCCAGAGTACTTCTTGCAACTATGCCAGACCTTGTCGGGGAGGAAGGCATCAGAACGCTTTGGCAGATTTTTCTAAGCGGGCCTGTCTCTCTGCTTGTGTTTCTCAATGCTGTTTATGTGAGGAAAAGATTGAAAACACCTGGGTTAAATCCTTGAACAGTCCCAACTCCAATCCTTTAATCCTTTTTGTCTTCCTGGTTCATCATCTTATTAGCTGTCATTCTGCTACTGTTTACCAGGGTGGTGAATACAGCAGAGCCTGGGTTTGGGGAAAGGTTGATGTATCAAAATAAGCTGTGCTAGTTATTGCCACTCACCAGTCTGCTCAGGGAGCTCATTCTTTGACATCCTTGGCTGTCAGCTGTATGGTGAGATTTGCACAAGCATGCCTATTGGCATTGTGCATGATGCTATATAAACTGGAAGTGAAAGTTCGGGAGAATCCATCTGACTCCTGGTGATCTAGTTACACAAGACAACTGGTACAGGTGCAGAAGTAAGAGAGAAACCAGACGTTGTCATTGTAGATTGGGTTGACAGAGACAATTGGTATAGGTGCAAAAACAGAACCAAGATGGGTGGCAAAGTGTCAATCCATTCTGGGAGTCTCCTGGGAGATATCTTGGGTAACTAGAGGGCCTGTAGCTATGAACCCATGATGAAGAGAAAAATGATGTTTTCGGTGCAATACTGTTTGGACTCAGTATACAAAGTCCGGTTGTACTGTTGGTCTCTAAACAGAAGTACTCAATCCTACACTCAAATCCAATTAGAATTGTTTTGTCAGAGGTCTGGAAAATGGGAGGAAATGCCTTATTTCTAGGTTTTCATGCTGTTGCATAATCAGGACTCTGGCCAGGATGGGACATCAACTGTTGGCTACATAAAGGGAGGGAAAAGGGCCCTTCCCAACCAGACAGCCAGACCCAAAAGGAAAGAGATGAGGAAGATATAGGCCTTTTTAATGCCTTAAATCTGGCCATTCCAATGGACCCAGATGCTATGGCTGCAACTGATCCAGCAGCCACTCTGCCTGCAGTGACCCAGCTGTAGTGGCTCTAGTGGTTCCTCCAGGAGCTGCTCAAGTAGTCGTGCCCATGGCCACTGTGCCACCCCCTCCCCTGGTTGCAACAGCAGCAGCTGTTCTTTTGATGGCTGTCTCAGCTGTGTCAGCACTGTCATATGAGGTACCAGACCTAGGGAAAGGGGCTGATTCTCCACCTCAGTATGATAAGGGATTTAGAATGGTCTTTCCTTCTGAGGCATGGCAGGACACCAACTTTGAACAGGGAAAATCCATGACCAGAGCAAGGCAAATACGCACTTAGATGGATGTCCATAGGCATCTTGGACCCACTGGATGTAACTGGATTTGCATCCCATTCTCAACGTCCAAAGTAATAAACTGGAAAAGCTCCAACCCACTTTTACAGAGAGAACCCTCAGAAAATGACTGATCTTGTTGAATTTATCTTCGCCACCCATCTGCCTATCTAGTCAGATGTTTGATCTCTTTTAACTATGCTCCTTACTTCAGATGAGAGAAAGCTGGTCGTAGATAAGGCAAATGAGGAGGCTTGGTGTCTTCACAAAGCAAATCCAAATGGTACTCTCAACCCACCAAGGGTCATTCTAGCCATGAACCCTAATTGGGATCCCAATGAAAAGGGGGAGTGGTAGCTCACACCTGTAATCCCAGCACTTTGGGAGACCAAGGTGGGTGGATCACTTGAGGTCAGGAGTTCGAGACTAGCCTGACCAACATGGTGAAACCCCATCTCTACTAAAAATATAAAAATTAGCCGGGTGTGATGGTGCATCCCTGTAATCCCAGCTACTCTGGAGGCTGAGGCAGGAGAATCACTTGAACCCAGGAGGTGGAGGTTGCAGTGAGCTGAGACTGTTCCATTGCACTCTAGCCTGGGCAACAAGAGCAAAAAACTGTCTGGAAAAAAAAATGGTGGAGGCAGGAGGGGAAAGAGCTTGACTAGGACATTACTAAACATGCATTCTGGTAATGACTAAGAAGGGGGTTACCAAAGCAGAAGACCTAAAGGAAGTTCAAGCAGTCACCCAAAAAGCAAACAAGGACACCTCTGAATTCTTGGAACATATTTACCAAGCCTTCCATAGATATAATCATAGACATGAAGAACCCTGAGAATACAAGGATGATAAACATGACTTTCATACCACAGAGCACCCCTGATATAAAGGTAAAGCTAGAGAAGTCAGAGATTGCCTGAGGAATGAACCTTTCTCAGATGGTTGATATTGCTTTCAAAGGATAATTGCTTTCAAAGGATACAATAGCAGGAAGCTGAAAAAGCAAAAACCAACCACAGTATATATGGAGACAATAAGGAAACCTCCAAGTCAGAAGAAGGAAAAAAGTTTGGGAGAGACTCTGGGCTGCAATTTTTGTGGCTATTTCTGGGAAGAGGATCATTGGAAGGCTGATTGCCCCCCCGAAAGGGGACTCAACAGCCAGAAAAAGGAGGAGCTAACTTAGGAAAAAGCCCATCGGCAAAGGGTGGAACAGTGCTATGGCTCCGGCAGTAGAAAGGGGTACCCAGAGGCTCCCCTAAATTTCTCAGAGCCAACTAAAATTTCCCCACCGTAGTTCTGGGTACAACTGACAGTGGGGAAGAAATGGATTGATTTTGTTGTTGTTGTTGTTGTTAACTGGGGTGTGACTTACTCAATTCTTAACACCCCAGAAGAAGGAGCACAGAGGTGACTTTACCTGTGACAGGAGTTATAGGGAGAATACAGTAAAAAACTTTCTTACAGCCTTTAGAATGTCAATTGGGAAACCTGGAATTGACACACAGTTTCCTCTATATGCCAGAATGCCCCATACCTCTATTGGGATAAGACCTGCTATGTAAGTTAAATGCTTGAGTGACTTTTTCCTAGAAAAATAGCAGTTACACCTGCAGGTCCCAGATGAGAATGCACTGTGACTTGCAGATGCTGCTCACTTACCCTGAGAGGAAAGAGAAAGAGAGCTTTCCTCTAGAGGTCTAAAAGAGACTGATAAGACCCCAGACAAGCTAAAAATGCAAAAGGGGTACATATAGAAATAAAAGAGGGAGCTAAAATACCTTGGAAAAACAATATCTTTTGAAAAAGGAAGACTTACAAGGGATTCAACCTGTTTCCCAAAAGTTTCTGGAAAATGGACGAATTCATCCTTGCAGCTCCCCATATAACACTACACTCTGCCTATAAGAAAGCCTTACTTGGCGGGGTGCAGTGGCTCACGCCTGTAATCCTAGTACTTTAGGAAGCTGAGGTGGGCAGATCCTGAGGTCAGGAGTTCAAGACCAGCATGACCAACACGGAGAAACCTGCTCTCTACTAAAATACAAAATTAGCCGGGCGTGGTGGCACATGCCTGTAATCCCAGCTACTCAGGAGGCTGAGGCAGGAGAATCACTTGAACCTGGGAGGTGGAGGTTGCAGTGACCCAAGATCATGCCATTGCACTCCAGCCTAGGCAACAAGAGCAAAAGAAAAAAATAAATAAATAAAACTCCATCTCAAAAAAACACCTCACTCAAACAAATATTGGTTTGCTCACGACTTAAGGGCTATTAACAAAATCATCCAAGACATCTTGCCTACATACACTTTATTAACTGCTATACTTTGGAACCTTAGGTGGTTTTCAGTGTTACACTGAAAAGATGCCTTTTCTGCATTCCAGTTGAAGAAAAGGGCTAGATATTTGCCTTTGAGTGGAGAGGCCCAGAGACAAAAACAACCTTCCAATACTGTTGGACAGTGTTACCTCAAGGATTCAAATGTTCACCCACTATTTTGGGGGATATACTGGAAAATGATGTGAGATGCATACAATTAGATGAGGGAGTTCTGCTTCAGTACATAGATGACTTGCTGAAAGCCAGCCCCAACTATGATAAATGCCTGTCCAAAACCTTCCTAGTTCTAAACCACCTGACAATGTGCAGATATATATACTCAAATGCCCAAGGCCAGTGGAAGTTACAGGCTCCTTCTGGTGTTTGTAGACACCTTCTCACTATGGGTTGACGCATACCCCACTAAATCTGAAGGAGTCACTGAAGTAGTCAAAGCTTTGCGAAAAGAAATAATTCTCAGATTTGAACTTCCACATTTTATACAGAGTGACCATGGCCCTTATTTTATTTCAGCAGTTACCCAAAAGGTAAGTCAAGCATTGCAGATCAAATGGAGGTTACATTTGTCATGAGACCAGTCAATGGGATCGATGGAGAAGACGAATCATATCATCGAGAAGACGGTGGCAAAACTCTGCCAGGGAACATTTAAGCTGGGATAAAGTTTTTCCCACTGCCTTGCTCTGCGTCAGAGTAGCACCTTGAAGCTGGCTTGGATTAAGCCCTTTTGAAATTATTTACAGGAGACCCTTCCAGAGTCTCTTACCAGGAGTCCAGCCTTTGGGTTTCTTAAATGAGTTCAGAGTGGAGCAATATGTGAAACAATTAGGACAAATAATACTAACACTTTCATATACAGTGTGGTTGATATTCTTCTCCTTGTCCTCTTTGACTTCTGTGGATTTTGCTGCTGGTGTACACTTTACATAGGGATACATGACAGACTGTCTCAAAAATAAATAAAACGTCTGCACGCCACAATGCTCCAAGAAGTTTCTGCTATGAGTCCGGGAACCTGGGAATGTTTCTAACTCCAAGGAAATAGATTTCATTCTAGTATTCCCTACCTACACCCCTTTTCAACAAGAGGTAGACAAACTGACTCTGCCACCCACTTTCCATAGAAATGTAATAGAATTTGAAAGTGTGGACTTATAATCGAGTAGCCTAGCTTCAAAATGCATTTTGAAACTGTTTTCCTTTCTTGATTTTAGCATTGAAACATACTTTAAAAACTCTTTGCTCCCCTCCCTTCCCACCGGACACTCCCTTGTACTGCTAGTTTATCTAATTTCATGGTTAATCAGAAGTTTCAGGGACTAATCTTGAGACAAACCAGGTATAGAGACCCAGCTGCAAAATTCCAGAGATTACCTCAAGGTGGTTAGTCTACAATCTTGCCATTGCTGAGATGACACCAGCCTGTGCCCCAGGGGGACCATGACTCAAGATAGCCACTGGAATAAGACATGCAGACCTTGTACCCAGCACTGCTCCTTCACGCTTCTCACTCCACGTTCCCCTTTTTGAGTCCCTCTCCCTAGCCTGATGTTTGCAACGGCCTTTTAAGGGAATAAGCCTGGCTGTTTCCCAACTGCTAGCATTTGAATATAGTTGCTTCGTTTCACCACACCTTGCTTCTTGAGTTTTTGGCTTCTGAGCAGTGGGCAGCTGAACTTGCGTGTGGTTACACATGGTTTAATAATTTTTTAATATCAATATTATATAAATATTTACTTAATAGTCTCAATTTTTTATCTTAGCCAATTACAATAAAAAGTTTGGCAATTGATGATCTAGAAAAATAAGAAGTAATATGTTTGAGGGAGCAATATTAAAAAGGTTAGTAGAATTCTCATAAAGATAAGGCTAGGGTCAATGGATAAACATCTTTAAATTGCTGAAGAAGGAAAAAATATAACTGTCAACGAAGCTCTGAGATTTTTATTCTGCTTTGGCATTCATTGCCATTTACCCAATTTGGTGTTGTGGAGTGCGTAGAAGTCAATATGTGGGATATTGTGATAATTGATCTTAGGAAGATTTAGTTAAACAGTGACAAACATAAGATCAATAGTTGAATTAAACAATAACAAAAAATGCCCACAAAGAAATTAGGGGAGATACGCTTTACAGTAACATGTGAAAAAGAGGCAGTGCTTTGTAAGTCAGGTCACTCCGCGTTTACTCCCATCATTGGCTGAGCTGCTGCTAGCAATGCATATGGTGAATACAACATTAGACTGAAGTCAAGAGGTAGATATAGAATTAAGTCATACTTCTACCTCTTCGTGTTTTTATGACAATTTCTGTCAGTTGTGGTACGCTGCCCTGTAAAATAGAGTTAAAAAATGGCCCCCCACCCCGATCTTACATGGTGGATTTGCAAATCAAGGGAATGAGAGTGAAATGAGCAACTGAAAGGGTCTTTGAATATTTCCAAAATGAAGGTTAAAATATTACTAGAAAAACAAAACAACCAAAATGCCTATCACCAATAAAAATTAATAAGTGCATTCTTGTGCTCCATGGATATAATTATAGAAAAGGGGAGGTGATGATTTTTCTCTACTCTGTCCTGGTAAGACCACTCCAGAAATGTTGAGTTTTTGAATGTTGCACATCAAGAGAGAAATGGACTTACAGGCATACCTTCAGAAGGTATTGTTGAGTAGAATTCCAAAATTCTTAGGTGTAGAACGTTTGAAAGAATGGGGAATTGTTTCTAAGTGAGTAGTAGCCTTGAAGAAAAGAGGTTCAGGGATTCTAAGAGACAAAATGGAAAAGCATGGAGTTTTTCCATTCAAATCTGTGTAAACCCTCACATTTGGAATCTTGGCTGAGACACATCTTGTGGTATGGCCGTGGTAAAACTGACTAAGCTTCTTGAATCTCAGTTTTGGCGTTTGTTAAATGGAAATAATATTAACTAATTTATCATGCTTTTGAGAAGATTCAGTGATACTATGTAAGATAATACAACATATAGGCTGCTTTTAATATAGAACTTGAAAATAATGGATATAGAATAATTTTGATTACTTATTACTTATAAAGCACTTTAAACCATTGAAAGTTATATAGAAATGGAATTGATGCTTTCTTTGGTGGAGGAATTCAACTATAAGCTTGACAGAGGGTATTCAAATGTCATTGGATGTGTTTGTACTATATGAAGCTTAAGTTAGGGCTTTCCAATCTTCAGGTCTTATTTGGACAGTATCAATAAATATCACTATGCATCAGTTTGTCAACTTTATTTTATTATCATGCAGAGCTTATATGTATCTATACATAAGATGAGTAGGGGTCAATAATAGAAAGTGTCAGGATAGATTTCTGTACAAGCCTGGTCAGACTGAGAAGATAAGAGGCTGAAACAGGCTCTTTTACTGGATGTCAATCAAAATCATTGTTCTTTTCCTCTAAATTTCATAGGTTTTCATAATAACAAAAGGTTCTCATTTTAAGAGCAGAAAAGTTCCATAGATCTTTGTGGAAAGTTTTTAAGATTTTACTAAATATCAAATGAGCTTTTGGAGTTCTCTAATAAATGCCAGGAGTTTTATATTCTTTGAACTAAGAGACAGGAAACATTATGCTTCATGGTAGCTCTGTACACATTTTATTTATGAAAGAAACAAAACAAACAACAGAAGAAACGTCTGCAAAAATGACTAGAAACTGTCAGACTTGTAGACATGTTGTTCTTTGTCTCATGCTTTGATAATATATGGAAGACTGGCTTAAAGGAAAGTTCTCTGTTTAGTATTATATCAGCAACAATGACTGAACTACAAAGGAATGCATAAGGAGGAAGGAATGCATAAGGAGGAAGGCTCTTAATGGAACACTTGAAGGCTATTTGATAGATCTACCTGGAGAAGGAAAATACATTCTGGCAAAAGAGATGTTGCGATTATCACGGGCCTGCCAGGAGACTTTTTTCCCCTGAGAAGTTAATGGTTTTCTCTGACTGAGAGGTCCTAATTTTGCATGTTGATTAAATTAGAATCTACACAACAGAGTTTTGTTGACATGATTTGTTTTTACCTGTCCTGATTTAGCCGTATTTTCTTTCCCTATTTACAGCTGCACAGATGCTGAAAAAAATGAGGCCTAAAATTTTGGGTGTAATCTAAGGCTCATCTCTAGATTCAAAGATTAATTTGGGGCCATCTGTAGTCAAAACACTTATATTAGGATAACATTGACTTTTTTCATTGTTTTACTACTTTCTGTTACTTTTTATTTTATTTTATTTTATTTTATTTTATTTTATTTTATTTTGAGACAGGTCTTGCTTTATATTTGTCGCCCAGACTGGAGTGCAGTGGCATGATCTTGGCTCACTTCAACCTCTGTCTCCTGGGTTCACGTGACTCCCCCACTTAAGCCTCCTAAGTAGTTGGGGTGCAGAACACCACACCTGGCTAATTTATTTTATTTTACTTTTTGTAGAGACAGGGTCTCTTCACATTGCTCAGGCTGGTCTTGAACTCCTGGACTCAAGCAATCCACCTGTCTTGGCCTCCCAAATTCCTGGGATTGCAGGTGTGAGCCACTGTGCCTGGCCATTATTTAATAGTCTATATGATGAAAGAAAACGCCACAAAAATGTCCAGCCATTTTTCCATGTCTTCTCCCCCATTCCTTCCGTACCTTCTCAACCCAATCCCATTTCCTTGTCTGTTTTGGCTCATGGGGAATAGCTTTCTAGGAATTGAGAAACGAATCTGCCCATGACTCATATTCTTTGCACCTGCCTCGGTGCCTGGCTCGCTGCTGCCTTTGCCCTCAGCAAAAAGATTTTTTGGAGAACTTCATTCAGGTCAGGTCAGCTCCTCAGGAAAACAGACCTACACCTGAATTCGGGTCATCTTCATTTTTAAACTGAACTTACCTACTGCTGTCATTTTTTCATCTGCTTTTATAAACTGATCCCCCTACCCGAAAAGTGGCATCGCTTTATTGTTTTTGTTGTTGTTTTGGATTTTTCTTTTTTCTGTGTGTGTGTGTGTGTGTGTGTATGTGTGAGACAGGGTCTCTCTCTGCCACCTAGGCTGGATTGCAGTAGAGTGGTTTTGGCTCACTGCAACCTCCTCCTCCCAGGTTCACATGATTCTAGTGCATCAGCACGCCAGGATGATTTTGTTTGTTTGTTTGCTTTTAGTAGAGACTGGTTTTCACCATGTTGGCCAGACTGCTCTCAAACTCTTGGCCTCAAATGATCCACCTACGTTGGCTTCCTAAAGTGCTGAGATTATAGGCATGAGACGCCATGCCTGGACAATTTCTTTTACTCTTTGAAGTGCTTTTTCTCCTGTCTCAGTCATCACACTTTTAATTTATTTTTAATAGCTTTATTAAGATACAATTGACAAACCATACAATTTGACCATTTAAAGTGTACAATTCAATGGCTTTTAGTATATTCAAAGTTATGCATCTATCACCATAATCAATTTTGGAACATCTTTGTTACTTCAAAACACACACACACACGCATGCGCGCGTGCACACACACACACACTTAATCACTATTTTCCAAGCCCCAGCCTTTCAGTCCTAGGCAACCATTAGTCTATTTTCTGTTCCCATATTTTTTCCTATTCTGGATGTTCCACATAAATGGAATCATACAATTTGTGGTCCTTTGTGACTGGCTTCTTTTTTATTTTTCTTTTTGAGATGGAGTTTTGCTCTTTTTGCCCAGGCTGGAGTGCACTGGTATCGTCTTGGCTCACTGCAACCTCAGCCTCACAGTTCAAGCGGTTCTCCTGGCCTCAGCCTCCTGAGTAGCTAGGATTACAAGGCATCTGCCACCATGCCTGGATAATTTTTGTATTTTTAGTAGAGATGAGGTTTCACCATGTTGACCAGGCTGGTCTCAAACTCCTGACCTCAGGTAATCCGCCCACCTCGGTCTCCCAAAGTACTGGGATTGCAGGTGTGATCCACCTTGCCCAGCTGCTTCTTTGGCTGGTGATAATGTTTTCAAGGTTCATACAGGTTGTAGCATGTATCAGTATTTCATTTATCAAATTGCCAAAAAATATTTATCCCTTTATCTGTTGTTAGACATTTTTTGGCTATTATGAATAACGCTGCTATGAACATTTGTGTACAGGTTATTGTAAAGATGTGTTTTAATTTCTCTTGGTTATGTAATAACCAGAAGTGGAATTACTACGTCATATGGTAAGTCTATTTAACTTTTTGATGACTTGCCAAATTGTTTTCCAAAGTGGATACACTGTTCTATATCTAGCAATGTGTGAGGGTTTCTGTTTCTCCACACTGTCACTAACACTTGTTATTATCTGTCTCTTGGCTTATAGCCTTCCTAGTGGATGTGAAATGGTATCTCATTGTGATTTTGATTTGCATTTATTTAATGGTTAATGATGTTGAGTATCTTTTCACAGCTTATTAGCCGTTTGTATATCTTCTTTGGGAAAATGTTAAAATATGCCTACTATGTTTTAGGTTATTTGCCTTTTTATTATTGAGTTGTAATTGTTCTTTACTTTCTAGATACAAATCCTTGTCAGATACATAATTTGTAAAATTTTTTCCCATTCTGTGGGTTGTCTTAAAACATGACATTTTGCCAGGCCACTTTCTGTCTACTAACTAATATTTACCCATGGAAATGGCTTAGTGAGGTGTTGTCGTGATAGCTTTAACCATATAAAATTACCAACTCCATCATTTACTTTTACATTCAAATAATTTGTTTCCCAGTGTAGAGCGTGTGCCTTTTGCTGCTTATAGATTTGTTTTAATATATTCTCTCTTCTCTTTGGGGTTTCTGTCCACAGAATAAATCACTTTAAGAATATTTTAGAACATGGATTAGAAAACATATGAAAGTAAGGGTGGGTAAATGCTGGATGAAAAATAAGTTATTTTGTGAAGATTGCTGTGAAAACCAGAAGCTACCCAAATAACTTATATATAGTAAACCAAAAGGGAAGACGATTAGAAATATGGAGGAAAAATACTCGGAAACACAAGTGACAATCATAATGGGCCACATGTGCAGGGTTCCACCTGCAGGGAAGGGAAGGACCATATTTCTTATCCAATGAGGTCTCATCTAATGAGGAAACTTGTGTCTGGCAATTTGGATGGTCATTTTTTTATGTTGGCTTTCAGTTACACTGTGGCTCCATAAAATGTTACAGTAAAAAGAGAAAATCCAGGACTCTGAGTACTGAGAAAGTTCACATTGAATTCAGATTTCCTATTTCTTGTAAGATAAATTTAGAGAGGCTAAAATATTTCCTAATTTCGAAAGGTGGCAACCACTTGATGTAATACTTCATACAAATAGTGTGTAGGGTAGATGGCAATGATGATAGTGATAATAATGGTGATGAGGACAGTAATAATTGCATCAGTCTATAGCGTTTTGATTTTTCAAAGCATTTTCACATACATTGCCACCAGAATCTACAAGAATCAAGCAAGATTGCAAAATAAATCTTTATTGCCCATGTTTCTTCAAACTTTTTAGTGAAGCATAACATGCATACAAAAAAGTTCACATAACTGCATAGTTCAATGGTTTTTCACATATTGAACATGCCATGTCAACAGCTCAAGGAGCGTATCATTACTGGTTTCCCATGTGTCCTTCTTTATGCCCAGCTAATCACTAAAACCTTCAACACACCAGGTAATCACAATTCCTGGCTCCTAATATCATAGCTTAGTTTTGCCTGTTCTTAAGCTACAAATAAATAAAACCATGCAGTATGTACTTTCTCCGTGTTTGACTTCTTTCACTTCATATCATGTTTGTGAGATTTATCCCTAATCCTCAATGTTGTATTCCATTGTGTGAATAAACTATAATTTATGTATCTATTCTAGTGACATTTGGGTTGTTTCCAGTTTATGGTTATTATAAATAGTATTGCTAGGAATTTTTATTTTACATTTTTTGGGGGTATATACGTAGGAGGAAAGTCACTATGTCGTGATGGACTATGTACATGTGTTTCAGTTTAGAATAAGCTACCCCAAACAGTTATGAAAAGTGGATGATTCAATCTCCCACTAGCAATATATGAAACTTTTGACTTCCCCAAATCCTCATGAAACATTTCATATTTTCTGTGTTGTTAATTCATTTTGAAAATGGAGACTAAGGAGCACTATCGTAGGAAAGCCTAGAGCACAAGCCTACTGATGCAGTGTTAACACAATAATCTTTTAATAAGCCAAATACAATATTGCATCGCTTGGCAAGGAAGGCTAAAGTATCAACAGCACAGAACATAACAAAAATTACCAAAATATAAACATTTCTGGTTTTAGCAGTGACATAGAAAGAGCTTGGAAGTTGTTGTTCCCATCCTTACAATAAGAAAAAGTTGCAAAAACTGAATAAAATCAATGACTTTTCTTAGACCTAATGGAGAATTGAGATCACAAGGGAAGTTGTTACCCTGAAGTCTTGAAATATAGATGAATCCAGACAGTCCCAGCTGAGCTCTGTTTATCTGAAGGCAAATCCATTGGAGCTATAACCTAGTAAGAACATGTAAATAATTTTGATGAATAGCTAGGGGCTGAATGTGAAGTAATATATGAGTAAGAAACTTCTGTAGCCCCCCCTCCCACTGTCCTGGATCCTCCTCCAGGAACCCTGCCAGGTTTCCATGGTGAGGAACTGAGGCAGTTCCCCTCATGGCTCTGTCTAGTAGAGGGTAAGAGTGGACATTGTGCAAAATGCCCAGAATCTTCTCTATAACAAAGGTCTGCACTCTAAGGGAAAGGACTCTGCCTGGGTATAATTCTAAATGTGGGAAAGGGATTCTTCTCAACTCCAGCTCCCCTCCGGCCTTCTTGGGTGGAGACTAGGTGAGACTGGGCTTTAAGGCAATAGGTCTCCAGTATTGCTGGCAGAGAAAAGAGTAGGTGATAAGGGTGAAGGAAAAAGCTATATCACTGAAGGAGGAACAGAAACACAAATGAATGTCACAGCCCTGAGACAGGACTATTAAAAGACTGATTCTTAGCCAAAAGACTTCCCCGACTTCCACCCCTAACCACCACACCAATAAAGGTCCAATATAACGTGCAATATAGCTGGAAGAACTCCAAGATATAGACTCTCTCCGAGGAGAAAGGTATGGGAAAGGCCCAAGGTTAAGAAACACAAAAGCAAACACACTGGAACTTAAAGTCTGGTAAGTGTAATTACAACAAACAAACATAGACCAATTTCTATCTAGATTAAGGTAGATCCTTACACTGAAGGCCTATTTACCTAATTTCTTATCTTATACAGTACGTCCAGCTTTCAACCAAAAAAAAAATTCAACCTATTCTAAAAGGCAAGGAAAAGCACAGTCTGAAGAGATGAAGCAAGTATCAATCAGATTTAAGTGTAACACAGATGTTGGAATGATATGACAGGAAATTTAAAATAATAATGTTAAGGGCTGTAATGGAAAGAGTAGAAAATATGCAGAAACAGATGGGTAATAGAAGCAGAGAAATAAAAATTTCCAAAGTAAGTGGAAATTCTAAGAATCAAAAGGAAATTCTAGGAATAAACATTAACAGAAATGAAGAGTGCCTTTGATGGATTCATTAGTACACCAGACCCAGCTAGAATTTAGTGGGCCTGAAGATAGGTCAATTGGAATTTGAAATTTAACAAATTTTAAGGTAGCGTATAATTATTTGTAATCATCAAAAACTGGAAGCAACCAAGATGCCCTTCAATAGATGAATAAACTTTTACATACCTTCAAAAGAATATCATAGAGAATGAATCTTAAATGTACATTACAAAGTAAAATAAACCACTCTGAAAAGACAATATGCTGTATGATTAGGATTATATGGAATTCTGGAAAAAGCTATGGAGATAGCAAAGAGATCAGTGGTTGTCAGAAGTGTGAGCAGAGAGGAGGATTGAATAGATGAAGCTTGGGATTTTGTTTAGGTTAGTGAAATGACTCTTTGTGATACTGCAATGGTGGATAAATAAAATTATGCATTTGTCAAAACCCATAGAACCTTACAGAACAAAAAATGAATCTTATTTTATGGAAATTTTAATAATCATTTAGGAAATTAGGTGATCTCAAGATAGAATTAAGACTTTGACAAAATATATTGCAAGTATACTAAATAACTTAAGTGTGTTGGGAAAACAGTGCTGATCTAAGTAACTTTGAAAATGAGTAGAGACTGTAAGACTTAAGGCAAAAAGGATAATATTTAACCTGGTTCTTTCATTGATAGTTATTTCTCATGGGTACATGGGTTAGCAATTTTGAAATCACTATCTATGTATACTGGAATTGAAAAATTAATTAAATGGATGTCAGAGGTAGGAGACAGATTTCTCACTGTTGAAGTAGAAACTCATGGATAAGCAATGGGAGGGAGCTAGAATAATATTTGTGGTAATGAATTAGAGATGGAGACATCAGTATGAACTCCTATTTTGCTTAATACAGATACCGATGATTACATATATAAATATTTATGTATATGTTTATGTGCAGGAGTAGTGTACACATTTGCCACTGTCAGCTGAGGGGGCCTAGTAGTAATTGCACCCCAGTAGCAATGCACACACTGTAGAGACCTGTTTGCAGATGACATGGTCTTATATATAGAAAACCCTAAAGACTCCCCTACAAAACTGCTAGAACTATTGAGTAAATTCAGTAAAGTTGCAGGATACAAAATTAACACATAAAATCATTTTTTCATGTTTGTTGGCCATTTGTATATCTTTTTTAAGAATTGTGTATTCATGACCTTAGCCCATTATTTAATGGGATTGTTTGGTATTTTGTGCTAATTTGTTTTAGTTCCTTCTAGATTCTGGATATTAGTCCTTTGTTGGATGTATAGATTGTGAAGATTTTCTCCCACTCTGTGGGTTGTCTGTTTACTCTGCTGATCATTTCTTTTGCTGTGCAGAAATTTGTTAGTTTAATTAAGTCCCACCTATTTATAATTGTTTTGGTTGCATTTGCTTCTGGGTTCCTGGTCATGAAGTCTTTGCCTAAACCAATTACTAGGAGGGGTTTTCCAATGTTATCTTCTAGAATTTTTATGGTTTTAGGTCTTAGATTTAAGTCCTTGATCCATCTTGAGTTGATTTTTGTATAATGTGAGAGAGGAGACTCCAATTTCATTCTTCTACATGTGGCTTGCCAATTATCCCAACACCATTTATTGAATAGGGTGTCCTTTCCCCACTTTATGCTTTTATTTGCTTTGTCAAAGATCAGTTGGCTGTAAGTATTTGGCTTTATACCTGGATTCTCTATTCTGTTCCATTGGTCTATGTGCCCATTTGTATACCAATACCACGTGAATGATCAGAGAAATGTAAATCAAAACCACAATGCAATACTACCTTACTCCTGTAAGAATGGCCATAATCAAAAAAATCAAACAATAATAGATGTTGGCATGGGTGTGGTAAAAAGGTGACCCATTTAAACTGCTGGTGGGAATGTAAACTAATACAACAACTATGAAAAACACTGTGGAGATTACTTAAAGAACTAAAAGTAGAACTACCATTTGATCCAGCAATCCCACTACTTGGTATCTACCCAAAGGAAAAGAAGTCATTATAGGAAAAAAGATACTTGCACACTCATGCTTATAGCAGCACAGTTCACAATTGCAAAAACACAGAACCATCCCAAAAGCCCATCAATCAATGAGTGAATAAATAAATTGTGGTATATATCTACTATGGAATGCTATTCAGCCATAAAAATGAGCAAAATAATGGCATTTGCAGCAATCTGGATGGAACTGGAGACGATTATTCTAAGTGAAGTAATTCAGGAATGGAAAATCAAACATTGTATGTTCTCATTCATAAGTAAAGGCATAAGAATGATACAATGGACTTTGAGGACTTGGGGGAAAGGGTGGGACAGGGGTGAGAGATACAAGACTACAAATTGCATACTGTGTATACTGCTTGGATGATGGGTGCATCAAAAGCTCACAAATCACTGCTGAAGAACTTACTCATGAAACCAAACACCACCTGTTCCCCTAAAACTCTGGAAATAAAAAAAATGCAAAATCAGTTGCATTTCTATAAATTAACAATAAACTATCTGATAAAGAAAAAAAAACACAATCCTATTTACAATAACATCAAAAACTATAAAATACTTAGGAATAAATTGAAGCGAGTAGGTAAAAGATCTGTATATGTAAAACAATAGGACATTGATGAAAGAAATTGAAGATGTAAATAAAGGTATCCTATGGGTATGGATTGGAAGAATTAGCATTGATAAATTGGCCATAACACTCAAAGAAATTCATAGATTTAATGTAGTCCCTATTAAAACTCCAAAGGCATTTTTCACACAGTTCATGTGGAATTATAAAATAACCTGAATTGCCAAAGCAATCTTGAGAAAAAAAAGAACAAAGCTGAATGCATCATGCTTCCTCATTTCAAACCATATTACAAAGCCACTGTAATCAGAACAATATGATATCAGCATAAAAACAGACATACAAACCAATGAAACAGAAACAAGTGCCCTCAAATAAACCCAGGTATGCATGTTCACCTAATATTTGACAAGAGTGCCAAGAATACACAATGGGCAAAGGATAGTTTCTTCAATAAATATGGATATTCACATGCAAAATAATGAAATTGGACACCTATCTTACATCACTTACAAAAATTATCTAGAAATGGATTAAAGATTTGAATGTAAGAACTAAAATGGTAAAAATTCCTAGAAGAAAACATAAGGAGAAAGCTTCTTGACTTTGGTTTTGACAACAATTTTTTTTTGGATATGACACCAAAAGCACAAGCAACAAAAGCCAAAATAAGTGGAACTACATCAAACTAAAAAGCTTCTGTACAGCAAAGAAAGCAATCAACAAAATGAAAAGGCAACCTATGGAAGGGAAAAAAGTATTTGCAAACATCTATCTGATAAGGGGTTAATATCAATAATACAGCCATGTGTTGCTTAAGGATAGGATACGTTTTAAGAAGTGCATCCTTAGGTGATTTTGTTATTGTACAAAGTGTACTTACACAAACCTAGTTGTTGTATCCTACTATACACATAGATTATATGGTATGGCCTATTGCTCCCAGGCTACAAACATTTACAGCATGTTAATGTGCTAAATCCTGCAGGCGATTGTAACATAATGGTAGGCATTTGTGTATCCAAACATATCTTAATTTAGAAATTGTACAGTAAAGCTATGATATTATAATCTTATGGAACGATGATTTTATATCAGGTCTGTCATTGACTGAAATGTCATTATGCAGTGTATAACTGTATTTAAGAATTCATGCAATACAATAGCAAAAAACCAATCTGATTTAAAACATGAGCAAAGGACCTGAATAAACATTTTCTAAAAGGATACATACAGATGGCCAACAGGTACATCAAAAGGTGCTCAATATCACTAATCATCAGGCAATTGAAAATCAAAACCACAATGAGATAACATTTCACAACTTTAGGACTAACATACAGCATGGTGACTATAATTAACAAGACTGTATACTTAAAATTTGCTAAGAGTAGATCTTAAATGATCTCATTATACCAACTAAAAAAGGTAACTGAGATGGTAGATGTGTTCACTAACTTGATTGTTGTAATCATTTCACAATATACTTAAATCATACATTGTACACCTTACATTTATACAATTTTATATGTTAATCACACCTCAATAAAGCTGGGGGAAAGACATTACCACACACACACAAAGAGGAGCCTGAAGCATCATGTAGATGCAGAAAGTGCACACACAAAAAAACCCAAATAACAACAATAAAGAAGTCCTACAATGATTGAGATATCTTAAACAAGTAACAGACACAGGAACCAACTGCAGTATCTCACAGTGGCCAATGCTGGAAAACATTTGAACAAAAAAGAAATATAATATTAGCTAATTATAACCAATAGTAGCAAATTATAACCCAAAGTATAAAATAAATATCCAAGTCCATATTGATATAAATAAATGATTGAGGAAATAAATTGGAAGGAGTGGTAAATTCCCTATGCAGAAGGATTTCAAATGACATATGTAGATACTTCAACCTTAAGGAGACATAGTAAAACTCTCACTCCTTAAATGTGGGATGTACATAGTGATTCTCTTCCAAGGATTTGAGTACATAAAGTGGGAGAGGAGGGTAACTGCACAGTGGAGAAACCTGGTGAACACAGCCTCAGCCAGGTGATCAAGGCTCACATCAACTATAATAAGGCATGTTGATAATGTGTACGCTTCTTGTGGAGCAATGTGATGAGAATTGCACTTCTGTGGTATTCCTCCCCAGAACTCATAACCTCAGGCTAATCATGAAAAATACATCAGGCAAATAGCAATGGCAGGACATTCTACAAAATACTGACCAATACTCCTCAAAATTGTCTAGGATATTAAAAACATCCAAATTCTGAGAAACTATCACAGCCAAGAGGAGGCTAAGGAGACACAATGATTATATTTAATATGGAAACCTGAGTGGGATATTGGAACAGAAAAACGACATTAGAGAAAAACTAAGGAATTCAGAATGAAATATTGATCCTAGTTAATGTATCAATGTCAGTTCATTAATTGTGACAAATGTACCATAGTAATGTAAAATGTTTACAATTGGGGAAGCAATGTGAATATATGAGAACTCTCTGTACTATCTTCACAACTTTTCAGTAAATCTAAAACTATTCTAAACAAAAACAATATATAACAAATATATATTAGAAGAACTTTTCACCAACTTCTGAAACTGTGAGAAATGCTCCTCAGAATCTCTCATGTTTAAGGGAAAGAAATTATCATAATTTAAAGCAGACAACCTAGAGAATAGAAGAAGATAGTCACAAACTATGCATCAGACAAAGCCCCAATATCAAGAATCTATAGGAAACTTAAATCAACAAAAGAAAAACAAATAACCCAATTTAAAAATGGTCAAAGGACATGAACAGAAACCTCTCAAAAGGAGACATATATACACACAGCCAGTAGCATATGAAAAAAATGCTCAACATCACTAATCATTAGAGAAGTGCAAATTAAAACCACAGTGTGATACCGTGTCACTCCAATCACCGTGGCTATTATTAAAAAGTCAAAAAGCACATGCTGGTGAGGCTGCGGAGAAAAGGAGACACTTATACAATGTTGGTGGGAATGCAAATGAATCCAGACACTGTGGAAACGAGTCTATGAATTTCTCAAAGGGCTACCATTCGACCCAGAAAATCCCATTACTGGGTATGTACCCTAAAGAAAATAAATCATTCTACCAAAAAGACACAGCAATTTTATGTTCACTGCTGTGCTATTCACAATGGTAAAGACAAGCAAGCAACCCAGGTGCCCATCAATGGTAGATTAGATAAAGAAAATGTGGTGTGTATATACCATGGAAACCATGCCACCAAAAAAGGAATGAAAGCAGGTATTTGCAGCAACATGTATGGAAATGGAGGCCATAATCCTAAGCAAATTAATGCAGGAATAGAAAGTCAAGTACTACATATTTTCACTTACAAGTGGGAGCTAAGCTTTGAGCATACACAGACATAAATATGAGAACAATAAATACTGTGGACTACTAGAGGGTGGAGGGCTGAATTTAAAAACTACCTATCAGGTACTATGCTCACTGCCAGGGTGACAGGATCTGTACTACAAATCTCAGCATCTTGTAATATTCCCATGTAACAAAGCTGCACATATACTCCCTGTATCTAGAATAAAAGTTGAAATTAAAAAGAAATACAGTGGAAAAAAAGGTTGTAAATGTTCAGTCATGATCAGACATACTTGGAAACATTGAGGAGCAGCTCACGGTCCATATAAGTCTGAACTTGAAATTTCTGGCTTTCAGGTCTTTCTCCAAGAACCAGATACCTCTTGAGAGGTAGGCAAGAAACCTGGCTGCCTGTCTATATAGTCCTTTGGTGGAGCTTTTCTGCAGAGTGCTCCCCAAACCTTCTAACTGCTAGACTTATAAGGGCAGATGACAGTAACTTGTAGCTTCATAGCAAAGTCTCAGACAATCTTCTGAAAACAAGCACAATATTTCTCTGAGGGTTTATCTTTTGTTTTAAAATATAAGAGAATTTTTGCCTCCTACTCAGTAATGCCTGTAAATGTACACATTTCTACCTAAAATCTTTACATAAAACAGATGCCACAGGAAGATATTCCTTGACTTCAAATACCCTTGGCACATTGCTCTCTGTTCCCCTGAGAGGGCTCCTCCATTTCTAGTTTGAAAAGCAGAGGTGTCTGTGACATAGTAATTGGGATGAGAGGCATTTGTGTCACCAGAACTCCATGAGGGTTGTGGCACGGTTGAAATTCTGCCTCTTGCTTACTTCCTCCACATATCAGTTCCTCCACTGCCTTAATATTTTCTATTCAGGTTTCTTACAAGCAACAGGTTTTCCATTAGCCTGATCTTTATTTCTAGAGATTGTCTGACTCATCTATAAGGTCTTTAAGGGAAGGGGCTGTGTCTTGTTCATTCTATTCCTTGTACCAAGGATTATACTTTAAAAATCATAGACAAAAAAAATTTCTTCCTTTACTGACTGTTGAATGGTTGCAAGCGTAAGGGCTTCCAGCCTGCAGAATTTTGGCAGAGACAATTGCTTTGTGCTTCAGTTCTCTTCCCAACTCTGTTCTTGCCTCACTGTTTGAAACCCTCCCTGGAAGGTCCACTTACATTTGCAATTACACTTGTAATCACTGCTTTCTAAATTATTTCTCCTCAAGTTGAGCTACCAGGATTTCAAAAGTATAAGTTCAAAAAAATTGTAAAAATCGTCTTTAAAAGAGTCTTTGGAGCAAGACAGCAACACAACTTGATCACTCGGAAAAGGTGATCTGGGAAGCTTGTATGCAGAAAAGAGAAAATGATGGTTATGGCTGGAGACAACATCACAGTGAATGAATGGGGGTGATTGCTGTTACCCTAAGAAGACCTGAGTGGGACTGTGATTCCAGGAGGCAACAGGCAGAGACAGGTGGCACGGTCTAGCATGTTCACGTGCAAAACTCCCTTTCCAGTTTTGTTAGGTGGATCTAAGAGCCCTCAACATTAGACAACATCCATCGGATCTTGGGAAAGTGGCCCTGGTTGGGCTGATGAGAGCAGCCTGAGTCCTGTATTAGAGGACTGCAAAGACCTCTAATACAGGTCTTAGAAGGGAGAGTGTCTTAAAAGGTCTTAAAAGAAGGGAGAGTGTCTATTGCATCTGAGTAACTGACCTGTGCTTGACAGTTGGTGAGAATTACCTTGATGATCACAGAAATGAAAATTGTAGAACTGTTCACTGGTCCCCTTTATTCACTCTGGTGGTTTTGTCTTTAGAAGGAAAGAACCAAGCTACCCTAGACAAAAATATCATGGATCCCACTTTTAGGTGATAAAGCAGAGTACACAGTAGTCTTTAGATATGTGCTATGTAAAATGAAACCCAAAATAAAACCATTTGAGATCACCTGTTTCTTGTTCACCTGATGCTTCTGTGAGATCTACGTCAGTCAAATGCTGCTTTATTAGGAGCCAGAATCATATTCTCTCTCCAAATTCAATTACAGGCACCAGGAAGGGAAGTTGGAGCATCCAAGTGTAGTCAGTTCCAATAGACTCCCCACTGCTTTGCACTTACTTGCTCAGTACTGAGAAGACAGACATTTGGCTAGAGAGGGTTTAACTTAGGACCCAGGAATCTGTTAACTTCTAAACAACCAGAGGAGAGGCAGCCCAAAGAATGTGACTGGAAGTGTGTGACTGCTTCTTCTTACTCAGGGCATCTTTTGTCTAAAGCAGGTTTCTATTAAGTCTACCCATGAAGAAAGGCAATTATAGGCATTGCACCTACAATTTATAATGCAACTTGGATAGAACACAATAGATTAATTAGAGAACACGGTTTGGATTTGCATCATGCAGATGGCAATTGGTTATAATGTGATTGAGTTCAGGAACTAGCACTTCGGGAACAGGAAAAAAAGAACTGTTGGCAGGATGCAGAAACACACACTTTACCAGTGTCTGAGGCACTGGCTGCTTAGTTGGTCTCCAGCTCATTTTCTTCCCTGAGGCAAAGATCCTGGGGGTCTGCAGGGGTGTTGAGCTGGGGAGAACAGAGTTGGTGGGCAGGGCTCTATATTTGTAGGTTACTGAAGAGATCTAAGCTGTGGACTCAAATAAGCTCTCCTAGGCATTCATAATTCTCTTTCCAGTGTTCAGAATTTTGGACCTAATTTCTATTATGTTGTATATAACTTGCAGGAATTCCAGGACTCCAGCATCTAGGGGCTTTGAAAATTGATCAAGAACCAAAACTTACACCTGCCCAGTGACTCAGAGAGACAGCAGGGGTTAAGAAAGTGGTGCTAACAAGTACATCCACAAAAATTTCAACACAAGTTCTTCCCCTCTCTCAAATTCCCAACTTCCTTCACCAAGGAAGTACAAGTGCAATAACCACTAAGAATGATGGTTAAAAGTCTTTGTCCTTTTACAATTCCTAGAGGGCACTGTAAAAATTCTCAACTTTCTAAAAATAAATTGATATTTGTAGAGGAGAACGGAGTGGGCTCTCAAATCTCTTCAGAAATGTATGCAATTGTGCAGTATATGGTCACCTTAAGGTATATTGGGTCAAGTAAACAAGATTAATGACATGCATTCATCTAATTGGCCAGCATTTCCATTACTAGTTCAGTGGTGAGCACCAAATTAATGCAAAACATAAACAGGACATAGTCTGATTTGTTCTTTCTTCTGAGACTTAGGAGACACATTTACTTACTCATTCATATGGTCCTACACTGGGGATGGAGATGTAGGAATGGTTGTGAGTGGCTGGTAAAGCCATCGGTATGGATGAGCTCTAGAGTGCAGGTGACTGAGCACGGGGTCCTGGGCAAAGCTGGCATTTAAAGGGCAAATGGAGGAAGAGAAGCCTATGAATGAAATGCAAAAGGAGCAGCCAGAAAGGTATAAGTAAAACTAGAAAATAATAATATTCCAAAAGTGAAAAGAAGAGTCCCATGAAGGGGATGATGAAACCTATTCAATACCACAAGGGTTGTATGGTCTGTTTCTTTAAGAAGATTCTGAAGCACAGCCTGAACCAAGGTAGTTTACTTTGGGAAGTAATGCTATGGACAGAGTAGAACGAACATGGGGGACACTATCTAGTTGTCCCTCAGTGGGCAGCTGGGGCTAGACTTCTCTAAGGCTTCTGAGGAATTTTGAAGAATATGCCTCTGAATTGACTGCTTGAGGGTTGGCAGTGGGGAAATATTTACCCACCAGCTCCAGTCCTCCATTGCTCAAGATTTGCTCCATGGGATGGAACTCCATGTATCTCTAGATTCATGCATTGTTGTTCCCAAATGCTCTGTGAGAGTTAGAGAATCTCAGGACAGAAGGTGATAGATCCATAGAGTAATTGAGGCAATGCTCTTCAGATGCTTTCAGTTTTTACCTGCCTGGAACTGGTGGGCACAGCCACATAAAGCCTTGGCACAGAAGATATGAAGCAGGGCACAAGAGATGGTCAATGCAGAGGTGATATAAAAATTGAAATAATTTGGTAGAAAGTAGCAAACTAGTTTGAGCAATGCAGGAACATTTTTAGCTCCAACAACCTAGCAGTTTAACACTTTATCAGATTTAGATGTAACTGGTTGCAGAGGCTCAACCAATATCTTCAGATTCCTTAAATCTTCTCTCAGTTTTTATTTCCTTTGTATTGTCTTCATACTCTGCAGGATCTCTCCAGAGTAGAAAAATGGTGCCTGGAAGTTCTAGGTTATAGAGTAGTTACAGGAAACAATTTCAGAAGATAAGTATCTCAGTCTGTTTTGTGCTGCTATAATAGAATAAATGCCTGATACTGGATAATTTATAGTGAACACAAATTTATTAGTTCACAGTTCTGGAGGCTGGGAAGTTCAATATCAAGGTGCCAGTCTCTAGTGAGGGCCTCATGCTGTGTTATCACATGGTGGAAGTCAAGAGAACTAGAGGGAGGGCAAGAGGAGCCTAAACTTACTCTTACATGATTGTAACCACTCCCACCCATTAGGGTGGAGCTTTCATGGCCTAATCACCTCTTAAAGGTCTTACCTCTAATACTGTTATAATGGCAATTTTTCAACTTGAGTTTTGGAGGAGACAAACATTCAAACCACAACAATAAAGTACACTCTCTCCTTCATTATTAATATCAATCCTTTTCAAATAACTGGTTAGTCCCATTGGGCTATATGCCCATTTAAGGTCCAGTTGCCATGCCCAGGGTGATGGGGCATTTTGATTAGCCAGCCCATGCTATGTGCCTTCACTGTGGCTTTCAACTAAGCAAGACTCCTTAATTGGCAGACTCAACAGAAGCACATGGAGCCATGAGGGGATGTCTTCAAAGTAAAGAAGTTGGGGAGACTGTAGAGGAAGCAGAAAAAAATATAACAGACATCCTGTATATAAATAATGGAAGGGAGAGTGTTCGGGGGACTACTAATATGGAGTTCCTTAGTGACTTGAGTTGTCCTATTTCTGCTATTTACCATTGAGCTACATTGGGTAACTTCCCTGAATCTCAGGTTCTGTATTAGTCTGTTCTTGCACTGCTATATGCCTGAGACTGGGTAATTTATTAAGAAAAGAGGTTTAATTGGCTCTCAGTTCCACAGGCTGTGTGGGAATCTTGGCTGGGGTGGCCTCAGGAAACTTTCAATCGCATCTGAAGGCAAAGGAGAAGCAGGGAGGTCTTACATGGTCAGAGCAGGGGTAAGAGATAGGGTGGGGAGATGTTACATACTTTTAAACAACTAGATCTCAAGATAACTCACTCTCACCATGACAACACCAAGGGGGATGGTGTTAATCTGTGAGAAACTGTCCCCATGATCCAATTACCTCCCACTAGGTCCACCTCCAACACTGGAGATTACAATGAGATTTGGGTGGAGACGCAGATCCAAATCATATCACCTTCTAATATAAAATGAAAGTGAGACCAATTAAATTATTTCTTTTTTAAAAAAGAAATTAAAATTTTATTGAATAATTTTTAATATTAACTACATAAAAATATCCAAGTCCAGGTCTCAGACTTGCCACAAATAGCATTCTTGTAGATGTTACAGTCATTAGAACAACCTCCCATCTCTGAGACACATGCAGTGCTCACTGGTGAACTCTGCTTCAAAACTGCCACAAACCCAGGCAATATTGTCAGCCATAACTCTGCCTCAGCATCAGTTCACGTTATCCCATTTATGTTTCAAAAACAAGACAATATTATCCAGCATTCAGAACATTGACAAGGGATAATATCAGCATCATTTCACTTAACACATTTAATCAATTTGAGTAACCCAGAAATCAAACTCACTTTAAGTCTTTCAACATATGTGTATGTCCCTTGAATGCAAGAGGCATCCATGCATTATTTGCTATTATTGCTCTTATGAATGCTCTCATCAAAGCCATGGGTTTGATAGATACATACAGACACATTTAAAAAAATTGTCTTTTGCACCACCAAGTCTCTGCATGTACTCTCTGCTTTTTCTCACCCATACAGCATTGATGTCAGCACCATGATCAATCCCACCAAAGGTTTCAAATGTTCAAACACCTTCTGTTTCCATATCACAGCCTTGCATTTAGTGTTGATATGACTCTGCGAAATAACAAGTGATAGATAAAAATGGAACACCCACTGTCAAAGATGCAGCAAGTGCAGTTTGATGACATATTCTTACATGGGAAAGTATGTAGACATAAGGAATTCCATGGCAGAATATTTCCAACACTCTGAAGTGCTGCTTCTATAGAATTTGAAATAAGATAAACTACAGAGATTAAATGGAGACTTTATATTACACTATATGATATAAAGAGAAACAATGTTAAAAAATAAGAAAAACAGCTGTATACCATTACTTAAAAAAAAGAATTTTCTAAGGAAAAAAATCATATAGAGGTTAATCAAAAACAAGAAGAATGAATACAGCCCTAATAGGTTCTATTTTAAACATAAAAATAATTTACTTGAAGATTCAGAGATCAAACTGTGCCAGCAGAAACCTTTTGATATCAATTGTAGTCTACTGGTTTGCCTTTCTGCAGACAGTAGTTCACTTATAATCACTTAATATTTAACATTTTTGGAAACATAACATTATTTTTTAATTCTCCTTATCTAAAAATCATGTCCAAAATATTAACGAATATACTTCATATTGAACACACTAATTTTGAAAATGTTAGTGCAAAAGTGTTTTTATAGTATCTTACTATTTGCTTAGAAAACCTTAAATTTTCACCAGTCTATTCCAGCCAGAGCCCTGGTCTGACTTCCTGGGCCAGAAGCATTAGAACCCATGTTTTGGCTGACATCTGCTATAAACTGTTGCCTGCTCTTATTATGATGCCATCTGGTCATCAGACTCAGAAGTGGGGAGTAACCAACGTGAGGAGGGCTTAAAAAAGACAAAGAAAAAAATATAGCAGACACCAGAGCAGGAGTATGGCAGCCACACAAGTCCCTCGCACTGTACAGTAACTCCCAAGGGCTGCTTGTCCTTAATAAGAGAAAAGCACCTTCTGCTACCTTCCTCTGGTAAAGGGGTGCAATTTCACCAAGAAAGGGAATTTTTGTTCATTTCTCCTGTGGATATATCATAGCCTAAGTCATTAACATTTCAAGATTTTCCAGTTTTGGCAGAGAAGCATTGAGTTACTTTAAATCCATAAGCAACCCAGGGCAATTCTTGATTCATCAGAATTCATTCCCTCAATTTTTATTGTAAGTGGATTTTGTGCAAGGCATATCCAAAAATCCTTCAGGGATACAAAGATGAGTAATTTGTGATTCCTACCCTTAAGAAGTTTAGTATCTAGCTTGGGAGATGAAATATGTTCCAAATATGTAAGTGTTGAGTAAATGTTGAATAACGTAGAACTATAAAATAGTAGAAAATAATTCCACAAAAGAAATATGCTTTAAGGTCATGGAAGGCAAAACTTAATTCTTGCCATCAAGCAGAACAGTGAAGAATGGGCAGGGTTCCTTTGAACCAGTGGCATTTCATGCATTTGGTTTCTCAAACAGATACCTGGTGAGGGCCAACCAGACACCGTGCTTGACATTTAAGCTGGACCTTGAGAAAGGCTATGAGTTTAGACCTACAGAAAATGAGATTGGGTGCTTTGGAGAATGGTAATTTGTGGCATGTTGGAGCTAGCTCTTACTGGCTCATGAGAACCAGTTTTTAAATGTCCAGGGATTTTGTGAGCAGGATGACCTCTCCTTGGTTGAATTGTCCTTTAGGGAGTTTACTACGGAAATCATCAAATGCTACAATTCAGAATGCCCCTTCCACCCCACCCAGAGCCATTTCTTAATCTGTCCTGGATGTGTTCCAGGCAAAGAGAATAAACAGCAATCCACTAATTAGTCATATGATCTCCAGCATCCTTTCACTGGTCCATGGCTTTTTCTCCTCTGTAAGGGAGTCTAATGTTGCAGAAGTTGACAGAATCAAAACAGAGTCACTAATGTGGAGAAAACCTTGACAAATACAACCAGTCAAAGCCATGAAGAGAGGCTTCTCAGGCTTGTATACCCGATAATGGAAACAATTACAAAAGACTCTATAAAAAACACAACTTTTTGCACAAAGTCCATTGCAACCTTATACAAAAAAAGTATATCTGTGATGACATCTACCCAGCACTTGCCTGTCTCAACTTGGACTGGCATTACTGCTATTATTGATCTTTGTAGCAAAACATAATTATTTCAAAACAATTATGTAATCATCCTCAGTTTTCCTTTAGAAACCTTTGCATTTTTTAAAATCTCCCTGAATATACACATAGTTTACTGTGGCATGTGTTATTTTCATTGCAATGCTCTATTCCCAAATAAATTTCTTTTAGAGAGTCTCTCTCTGCTTATTATTTAAGTAGACAATACTTAAGGTTTTCTTAACTCGAACATTCTATTATCTATAGAAGGAAAAGTGGAAAATCAAGTGAAACCCAATGATGAAAGGGTTAGTGAGGATCAGGGCACTTCTCCAGCCTGCCTGCTTAGTGCTGGGCAGGTGCTCCCAGAGAAGTGCTAATAAGCTTCGATCTCCAGGCTGTAATGACAGGCTGCTGAGGCTCTCCATGGGAGTGCTGTTTTTCCTGTTATAAGGTCTTCTAAAGTGGCTGAATAGAGCCCAAAGCAGGAGAAATTTGAATCCCTCTTCTTGTTTCCCCCTTCTCTGGTCTCTGTGGGACCCCAGGGCAAGTCATTTAACCTCTCAGTGCCTGGTAGTCTTCACCTGCAAATTAGGCTCCCTCTCTTCACCTCTGGCCTCTGCTAAAATAATGTTTAGAGAATCTGCTGGCCAAGCTCAGGTCTCAGCAAGCGAAGTGTTGCTAATGTATAAACCACTGTTGTCATTATTTGCCCAGGCAGGGAAGAAGGCCTTAAAGATTTAGCCAAGGTGTGTAACAGCATCAAGTAGCCCAGTCTTAATTGTATCTGGATAGAGAGATGATGGATGCTATTTTGGTCCCACTGACGTTTTCTACTATCCCCTCCCAAGGGTGCTTGCCTGTCTCTCTTTTTGAACATTTTTACCTAGATTCTTCTTGTTTTGTCCAGTGAACAACAGCAGGAAAGCGTGTGATGGGAATGTGAGGGCCTGTGGAGTGGAATGAGTTTCCTTCCCCCTTCACTAACATTCACTAGAGCTTTCATGAATGATGATGTTCTTGTTCCACCACTCATGGCTTCCATTCCTCTGTCAAGTTTCTGAGCAATACAAGTGAATTCTGATTCCTTGGAATGGCCTTGAATTCCTTCACCAAAGAAACCTGTCTGCTACAGATGAGTGGTCTGTTCATTCATGAAACTGGCAACTGTGACATTTCGAAAAGATTAGAGGGACGGTCAGTGTTGGGTCCAAATGTTAGCTCTGCCATTTGCTGAGTAATATGGGTCAGGTCACCTCCATTTTCCTGCACTTCATTTTTTTTTTTTTTTTTTTAATCAACAAAGAGAGTCCATGTCAACCCTGACTTGTGCTCCTTCTCCACAGGTGCGTTTCTGACCTTCCCCATCTCTGCTTCACCTTGTAGAGGACCACCTCTGATCCCACAGGTGGCAAATTCCCAGGTAGTTTGGTCAGCTGACTTCTAACTGGAATTGGCTTCCAGGAGGCAGTGGCAGGAGACAGGGGCATGTGCAGAAAGGAGAAGCAAGGAGACTTCTCTTCCTGTCCCTTTCTAAGGGTCTATCTCTAGAGTAGCTGAGCCTCCTCTGTGATTTAGTTACCCTAGAAGATGTGACCCTGGCTCTCAGATCCTCTAAGCCCACCTCTCCCATTTTGTCCCCATTAAATTTCTGCTTTGGGTAATATTTGTGCTGGTCTCATTTCCTACTTTACACATCGTTGGTTATAAATATTGGAAGCAGTGTGTTTCCCTGGCTAGATCCTGACTGATACAGAGTTGATGATATAGCTTTTGTAAGGGGATGTTGTGAGATTTAAAGAAAATCCTACCCAATTTCTTACTAATGGAAATGCTAAATAAATGTCCACCAAATCCTGTTATCAACTTGGTTTTGTTTTGTTTTTGCTTCCCAACAACATTGGGAATTGTTGCCCTTCAATATTCTAAAAATTCTGCAAAACTTAGTGCAGATGTTACTTACTTCATGATGTTCATCCTTAACCAAATAAGATTTTTGTTGATTTTTCTCCCACAGCACTTTATATATGCATCTCTTGTAGAATTTGGCATATTCTGCCAAGAGTTTAATTATTTATAAATGTACCTTTTCCTGCTAATCTGTAAGGTTCTCGCTGTCCCTCTAATTTTTGTAGCTTTCTCATACTCATAACACCCGAAAAGGTGTTTTAAAATATTTGCTGAACTGAATGGAATAGAAATGCCCTATTGGTAATTTTCTCTGCAGCTTGATTCCCGTAGTCTGAGGGTTGTTATGGCAGACACCAAGAATGACTCTCCTAATCAGATGTTGGATGCCTTCTTGATCTGTTAAAAATATTAGTTTTTTGAAGAGTGCAACTGCCCCATACTTTCCTGGGCTTTCATTTTATATCAGGTGTTACCCATCGGGTATTACGTCTATGCTAAATTCACTAGATGCCTCATACTAAACACATTCATCTCAAGATGCAAGGAATGTGAAAAAAACTGTTTTTATAAGTGAATAGAAAATCAGATGTTTGGTTTGTGTTGTCATGTGAGTTTCATAAGCATATATATGAAATAATATATCTAGTGTCTAGAATTGTGCCCATCATATTCTAGGTGCTGAACAAATATTTATTAAATGCCTGAATAAATGTGTATTTTGGATAAAGTCTTTACAGAAAATTATATGTTAGTTTTTATCCTTCAGAAATCATTCTCTGTGAATTTCAAATTAATTTTTTCTCTTTTTTTGCAATCTCCTTTATTATTTCATTTTTAATTTGAAAGGAAACTCACCCTCACGCTATCTCTTCTATTTTTTTTCCTTGTTCAAATATGTTACCCATTATTTGGCCTTGAAAAAGCTTCCTTAAAACATGATGTGGTTCTGCTTGCTCTTGAGGCTTAATAGTAGGAAAGAAGATAATGGAAGACACCTGTGCCGTGGAATGAAGACAAGTCCTTGTCTTCTTCTCCCTGCTCCCCTACCTCTAGCACCCTCCCACAAACTAACCTGAAGTTTGTCTGGTCTGGGTGGAGGGAGCTGAGGGTGACTGGTGACTGATTAGAGAACATTATAAATGAAAGGGATTCTAGAGTTTCGTGAAAAAAAAAATCCCTTAATAACAGATTAGTAGACTGAGACCAAGGGTGAAGTGAGCCCCCTAAACTCATAGAAGTTAACATATGTCTTAGTCAGCTTGGACTACTGTAACAGAATAACACAGACTGTGTGGCTTAAACAACAGACATTTACTTCTCACACTTCTGGAGGCTGGGACATGCAAGATCAAGGCTCAGGCAGATTTGGTTCTCGGTGAGGGCCCACTTCTTGGTCTGCAGACAGCTGTCTTCTCATCGCATACTTACATGGCCCCCTCCCTGTTGCATGTGCAAGGAGGAAGAGAGGGAGAGAAGGAGAGAGAGGATTATCTTTTCGTTTTCTTATGAAATCATTAATTCCATCATGGAGGCCCCACCCAAAGTCCTCATCTCTTAACACCATCACACTGGGGGTTAGTGCTTCAACAGATGAATTTGAAGGGACATAAGCATTCAGCCCCTAATAAAAGAAGAGCCATAATTTTAGTTTTCCTGATTCCCAGTAAAATAGCAAACAGTGGCTATAATTCAATATCACCCCTGGCCAAATTTGACCTTCAGGGATTGCCTTTCTAAGCTATCTTGCTCTAGCCCCAGCACACCAGCTAATTAAGTACATAGATTCTTTGTGACTGTCTAGATATAGGGATCACTGTAGTTTTTCTTACTCTGACCCTTCCAGCTTTTAAAATGTCTTGTTCTTATAGAGAAAATTTACCCTAAAAATAAAGGGTTCTCTTAACTTACAAAGTATTTTCTTCTAACCACTTCAAGCTTTAGAAGGGTGAGCTAAATTTTCCTGGAGATGCAGGACAGGCTTCTGTCAGCTGGTTTCATCTTCCCTAGGGTCTCTGAGCCAAGGTTCCTTCCATGGACTGTTCCTTTCCATTGAGCATTCTTGCCAAGATTTATGATATAGTAAAGAGAAAAAGAGCCATGTCAACTGTCCTGTGAAGGAAAATGAGATTCTGCTCAATTTAAGGGGACTTTAAATGAATAAAAAAGATCAGCAGGTTAAATACTATGAAGTAGGATAATAGATTAATTTTAGAAAATTCAGGAGTCATCCTAATTACAGGTATAACTGAGTAGAAAGCTGAATAAGTCCCACATAGTTCTTTCATAAGCCATGGCATAATTAAATGACTTCATTTTATAGATAAGATATATTTTTGACATAGACATTGTATATTGTGTATTGGGAAATCATCCACTCTGGGCCCTTAACCTGATGTAGACTCATTCTTAGCTAGGAAGAGCCAAGAATATTCAGGCAGGCACAAACTCTCTGAGAACAACCATGAGCTTTGGAAACAAAAATGGTTTCTTCACTTAAAAATAACAGTTCATGGATACTGATATGTATAAGTAACCAGTAGCTCCTCTGGAAGGACTTCACTGCCCCCATCCTGGTACGGGGTGGTGAAGTCAAGCAACGGATTGGGAGGGTTTAGTCCTACCCTTAAAATAGACATCTTTTCCACCCTAAACCCACTTCTGTAATATGACTGATTGATGATATTTTCTCAGTTTTATGGACTATCCCCCTAGTGCTTCTCTTCATTCCATATTGTCAAGCCCCTTAGGAAATCCTGGTGCCATTATAGAAGGTCTTTACACAATTTAAATCGGTGCATATGACATAAAGCACTACACTTTGTGTATTGTATACTCTCAGCTTGAATGGCTTCTCTTAGATGTCCCACAGACGTCTCTCAATCTTCCCTTTTATTGGGTCACTCTGCCCCATCACTCAGCTCCCCACAATGTATCATCATTGACTCCTGTTTCCTTGACATCTGCATCCAACCTATTACCAAATCCTGTGTATTCTCTCTTGGCACTGTTTCTCATAAGCCTTCTCCCTCCTGATTTCTATCAGTGCCACCTTCATATTTACTACTTTTTAAAGTGTGTTTTTCTTTTTTCCAGAATTTCCTTCCCATTCTATCCTATGAAATTTTTCCAAATTATTCTTTCTGAATGATTCAACCAACATTTCCTAAACCTGTATTATATCCCCAGGGCTAAGTGATCAAAGATGAAAAAATAATGTGCCTTTCTTTACTTCAAGGAACTCAGGCTAGCATGAGACAGAGACACACACAGAGACAGTGGAGGATAAGGGTGAAGCATGGAGGCTCAATTCCAATTCTGGCTCTGACTTTTCCCAGCCATGCCATCCTGGGTAATTTAAGTGTGCCACGCTTGCAAAACAGGGATAATAGTTTCTACCTAATAGGTTTACAGGAAGGATGGAATGAGATAATCCATGGAAAGCACTTATAATAGTTCTTCACACATAATACATAATAAACACTAGTCCTTATTATAAAGCAGTGCTCCTAAAACTCTCTGTGGTAAAGGATCATTTTGTAGTTTGTTTATTGTTGAATGTCTAATGTATCATGAACTGATTTATGGCCTTACTATGCTTGACTTGTATGCAACTGACACAACATGTAACTCAATGCTTGAGTTTGACAACAACCAAACAGCTCTACACCCTGTTTAATGAGACAAGTTCATTGCTCACTCACTTGGATGTCAGGGCAAAGTCACATTGTGAACCCATAACACACAGTTCACTGGTCAGACCAAGCCCTCAACCACAGGGATTGAGGAACACAATAGTAAAATACAGCTGTGGTTATTTACACTTTCTTGCTCATGAGTGACTCCCCATGAGCCATGCAAAATACTTAATGTGATATTTTGAAGTCTTCACACTTAGGGCACATCCCGTCTTTCAAGCCTATGTCTCATGATTCCTCTCTGCAAACTTGAGGCTCTAGAACAGTAATTTCAAACAACTTCAGGAATAGGGATGGGGTGGAAGACAATTTACCCTCTTACATATATTTTTTTAACTCCTGATTATCTGACATCATCTTGCTGATGATGCTTGCTGATTGTTATTTGTCTTTCCTCAGGAGGAAACTAGTCTGCCTGCATCCCTGATGCCTAGAGCAGTACATGACATATAACAAGTGTTCAATAATGTCTATTGGATGAATAAGTGAGTAATAAAAAGATTGTGCTGTTAAACACATTTAAAATTTAATCTACTTGGCACATTATTCACATTAAAATTTGGAATTTCTTCCTTTTAACACAAAGCAGTTCTTCCTTCTCTTCTTGCCCAGAGTGGTTTTTTCCCCATCCATTTTTCCATTTATTAAATTTTTGGTTACTGTTAATCCACTAAAACTCAATTGAATAGTTTCCTCCAACGCAGCCTCCAAGAAGCCTTCTCCTGACTTCTCATTATACTGTATGTTATCTCTATTATAGCACTTCTAACATGTTTTATTATTTATGTTGTATGCCCTGTTCTAAATTATAAGGTGACAGAGAACAAGAGCCTGGCATAATTCATATTTGCATTTTTAAAAGTGTTTAACACAGTGTCTAATAGGTAATAAGAAACTTGTGCTGAATTATGCGGAGTATATCTGAATTTCCCAAGATCTATTTATGTCTCATGTACCAGTTCAAGTTCTTCCTCCTTCCTAGAGTTTTTCTGAATATTTTCACCCACAGCAATATATCTGTTCTTTATCCTCACAGCCTTCTTGATATTGAGCTTTTAATTAGCATTTTAAAATTTCATTCATGTTTTTGTTTCCCTAACAAATGTTTATGGTTTTTCTGTTATGTTCAGGGAATTGTTATAGATATCAGGGCAGGTAATGAAGAATAAGAAAACCCTTGCCTTCCATAACGATGCAATAGAATTTTCACTATGTAATTCGAAGTATTGGTGTATGGGTTATTGTTGTTTTCTTTACCCCGAACACAGACACACACACACACACACACACACACACACACACACACATTTCTGGAATCTTGCTGGCAGAAGTTATTGTGAACCTTCTGCAAAACATAGCTTACTGTGCCTGTAAAACCTAGCAAATAACACAAACGGGATTAATTAGTGTTCCACACACATATCCTGGTATATCCACATGTCACAAGCTTATTATCTCTTATTAGAAGGTAATTATCTGTCTTTTGCAGTGAAATGTGATAACCATGTGACACCGATACTATGGACCCTTAATGCAGGTGAGGTCTGACGATTTTGATATCTTCACCTGTGGAGAAAGCCCGTAATAACCCATGCTCCATAGACCACTGAAATCTGTTGCCTCAAGAAATAATTGGATGCAAATAGAATGTGATAGGAAACATTTACCAGTCAGGTAGAGTAAAAACTTTGTTAATTTGAAATGCAAGAGACCAGAAAAATGAGCTCTGAATTAATTGGGTTTGGATTATCTGATATTTTTATTAAGGGCATTTAGTCATTTAGGCAATAACAGCTGCTGTTTGAATTTTTTTAGTGTTAGCCCTCTGAGGTTTTACTCTCAAGGTATGATTTCTTATGGTGGCAATGTAACTATTAACCTTTGTAGCTGGGCATAGATATCGAACAATCTGCCCAGGTTTATCACCAGCATACCCGTGTTTCCCTCTATCAGTGTTGTTTGATTTCATTTGTATTTTTACTAACTGCCACTATCAGTGACTCTCTCCAACTTAATTCTCTCCTCTCTGGATAGCACGGAGGATCGATGGGAATCTTTCAAGCAACCAGAGGAAAAGGCCATCTGATTGTCTGCTTCTTATATTTCAAGTCATCTTAGTATTTAATTGCATGGCCGATCCATTGCTTTATTTGAATGATAAATATTGTAGAAGTGTAACCATTAGAAAGTGTGAAGGAACAATAAGTCCCTGACAAGGTAGAAAGTTCTTTTAGGACCATTCTAAATCATTTTCGAAAGGTGATATTCATAACACAAAATCCAAGTTTACGTGTGGTGTTCTCTAAATAGACAGAACACAAAATCCACTAGAATGTATTCATGAGTCATCTTAAATTTGAAAACTTTGCTTTGATGATTCTGTTAGGAAAGAAGTGACAGCTTACTGGCAGAATTTAAGGTTTGCTTATTCTGCTTAGCTAAATCGATCAACAGCCTACAGTTTAGTAAGAAAGACAAGGTAACTACACATAAAAGGTAACAACATAAAAATAGCCCAGAGCAATATACTGCAAGTATCAAGTTAGCAATAGAGGCAATTCTTGTAAGAATTTAGGTAGAGATTCTGATTACATGTGAGGACAGTACTGACTTCCCAAAATTCAAATAATGCTTAACATACAATGGGTACCAAATACATTCTTACTGAACAACTGATCGGCTTTCCTAATGTGGCAAGACTGATTTCATTATTAATGGCAGATTTCTAATTTATTTATTAATACATATCTACTGGTAATATAGGTAACATGCTTCCATTCTACATTTATTTATGCTAACCAGCCTCATAGTGTTTCAAAGCTGGAAGGGATTCTCTGATGTAGTGCTGCCGTTGTACAACAGTAGAGATGAGTTGCCTGGTTTGTGTCCCAGAGGCAGGGTTGGGGGTAGAAGGACTGGTCTACCAGATCAGAGTCCGGCTTCCCCAAATGAAACTCCTAGGGTCAGTTTTATCTTTCTCCATGGTCGTAGCCCAAGTCCATTCATTCAACTTTACGGAACAGTGCTATATGCACATATTCTAACTAGAGTTGGACATAAAGTGTACCCCTTTTTAAAATTTTCTTTCTCAAATTTTTAAAATTTCTTTTCATCATTTTTTTCTCCTATTTTTCCCCCATCATGGAAATTCTTCTGTTTATGGAATAGATGAACATGGACACTCAGGGTAATTTGTATTAGCCTGTGTCAAATGAATGGATATAGTTTTCACGATCCTTTAGACAAACATAAGCACCGATTACTGAAAATACATTTTTGGCTCACAAGGAGGGTTGATTTTACAGGCTTCCCCTCAAAGTGGGCTGACTTCAGACTAATGACCTTGAGATGAAGGCCTCCATAACTCAAACCCACTGAGCCATCCAATATCTGGATATTATATGATGTATAGGATATAGAGAGATCATCCAACTGACCTGGCTCCATCCTTGAATGAGCTGGAGTTTGCTTTCTCTTTAAGAATTCCTAATCAGTTCAAAGTTTCCTTTTAAAATGTTACATGGCACTGATTAAAGTTTTGGGGTTGAATAAACTTTAGCTACCTGTGGACAAATGCAGTCTTCTGACATTATCACTGTTAGAGGCATGGCTGACTCAAATAGCCTATCTGGGTCTTGACTCTAAATAGCTTTCCAAAAGTAGTATTTTGAAGAGCTTGGTGTAATATGCTTAGAGTGCAATAAAAGAATGTTCTCTTAACAAGGTCTTAAAATTCCAGGGGAAAAGTGCTTGACTAAGTATATTGGAGATTTCCTTGAACTGAAAGCTTCAGAAAATGGGCTTGAACTACAATTGTCACAAGTAGTAGAAGATCATCAAATGAGAATAAAAAAAGAGAATGTCATTCTGGGATAAAAGAAAGGCAGAGTAAAATTCCAAGAAGGAATTTCAATGCAGTTGTCATTTATGTAGTGCTTGCTGTGTGTTTTCAATGAAAAGCCTCTATAGACACTAACCACCTAACCTTTATCATAACTCTGTATGGTGGGTTATAACATTACATTTTTTTACAAACAGAAAAATAGAGGGATTATCTAACCTGCCCAGGCTTAGTCAACAGGTAAGTGGCAAAGGTGGGTTTGAACCCACGAAGGTAGACTGCAAAGTCAATAAAATGCAACACTACGTGCTGCTCCCTGTTCTCAGGGAGCCAAGTTATAAGGCCAGAACTAGTGACCAAGTTGAAAGAAAAAGTATTTGGTGACCAATTAGAGGATAGTTCAGAACTGCATTACTGGACATGTCAGCAAGGGAAGGATGAAACAGGCAGTGGAGGAGGGAGCTGCATGACTTGAAAGGATAGGAAAGCAGTAAGCTTGGCAGCCAGACAAGCAGTCTAGGAATGCAAATGCAGGCACTAAAGCCAGAGAACACCCATGCAGAAGCAGTTCAAAGACCCAGTGTCCCTGCAAACAGTCCAGGGTTTGCTGGGAGTTGGATAGCAGTCTTGACTACTCTACTGTGGGGGTATTTTTATTCTAAGAACAAATATCCTCACTACCATGAAAGCTCCTGGCTACTTCCTGCTGATGTAGAATAGAATCACAAGACAGAGGCAGCTCACATCCCAGAGAAGAGTAGATAATTGGGTGCTGAGTGGGAAGAAGGAGGGGATTGTAAGATCCTGATAATTAATTTAGAGACTCAGGACAATGACATGATCCTCATGACTTCTCTGTGGCTTTCCTAATGTTTCTTTCAAATCAATCTCTTGCAGTTGCTGACTCTCCCTCTCTGTCTCAGTCTAGGGAAGTCACCCTACAGATGGAATATGGATTTCTGGGGACCTTTTTTTTTTTTTTTTTTTTTCAGAATGAAAGGTCTCTGAAGTTGTGATGCTCTGATTCTCAGGATTCCCTCTCCTCCTGAGACAATTCTGTTCAACATGTCAAGTGCTTCTATCATCTATTGATTTAAATAAATAAGGCAGGGTGGCTGACTGTCCCTGGGGGATTCCTTCTGTTCTTGGTTAATTGTTCTGATGTTCTTATCCCCTACACAGACTTTCCACACTTTCAGACTCTGGTTCTGCCAAGCCTGTCAGCTACTGGGAATTCTTGTGTCTGACCAAGCAAATCTTTGATTTCTCTCCTTACCTCTGGGCTGCTCACCTGCTTTGCCCAGAACAGTAAGGTGTAGAAATGGCTGAAAAGAGCCTAGTCTTGCCTGATGTTATTGACCTCTGTTAGTCATGGTCTTGCTCAGAGAAGAGAAGCTGCTATCAATAAGCACTAAGCAACATTTCTTTCCTTTGGATTCCTTTAGTCATGCTACATGGTGTCTAGACACACCACATGACTTATGGGCAGAGCAACCAGTGTGGATTCAGGTGTATGACAGTCAGCTACTGACAATCAGCTCTCTAACCATCAGAAAAGGAAGCACTTGTTGTCAATTGCTGCTTGATTACTCTCATTTTGATTGGGTTTTACCCTATTGCTGTGCAGCAAATGTAGCCAAGCTGATTTCACTTCCAGAGATATTGAACTGGTAAGTAAAATTCCTGAGTGATCATAGTACACAACTGTGTGAAGTATAGGATTAAAAATCTTGCAGTGACTTGGTTTTCTCTTCTGTAAAATGGGATTAGTTCATGATAAGCAGAAATTGTACATGCAGGCCGGGCGCGGTGGCTCAAGCCTGTAATCCCAGCACTTTGGGAGGCCGAGACGGGCAGATCACGAGGTCAGGAGATCGAGACCATCCTGGCTAACACGGTGAAACCCGGTCTCTACTAAAAAATACAAAAAACTAGCCAGGCGAGGTGGTGGGCGCCTGTAGTCCCAGCTACTAGGGAGGCTGAGGCAAGAGAATGGCGTGAACCCGGGAGGTGGAGCTTGCAGTGAGCCGAGGTGGTGCCACTGCACTCCAGCCTGGGCGAGAGAGTGAGACTCCGTCTCAAAAAAAAAAAAATAAATAAATTGTACATGCATTAGATTGTTCTTAAACTGTGTTGCTGCATAGATTTGAGACTCAGCTGAAAATCAGAGAACATTTATTTCCCAGACAATTCATGTTACTGGAAATCTCCTAGAGTCAAGACCCAAAGAAATATTCACAAGGCTTTCCATATGTTAAGTTTGGCAGGATTATAAAATAAAAAGCATGCTTGAAAAATCGTTTAGATGGTTGATGTGAATATGCAGCCTGAGATCCAGCAGATTTTCAGGAAAATGTGGTGCAAGTACTTTGAACGATTCAATTTTGCACTTCAGCTACTTCTAGCCTCCTTCAGAATTTGACACCATCTACAGCATGAAAAAAAAATGGGTCTGTATTCAAAAATATGCCAACCACATAAAAATGTGGGGGACTTAAATCGGACAAAGTTGTACTTTTCAAAAAATTGGGCTAACAAGCTTCAAAGAAGGAAGACAGTGTTAGGAGTGACAGCTCAGAAAATGAGACCAATTGGATGAAGATATATTTTGTACACATACAAACTTCAACATGTTTGTGTTCAACATGTTTTTCCTTTTTCTCTCCCATTGTATCTCCTTTTAAAAAATGAACTGCTACCTAGGCTGGACTTGGTGGTTCATTCCTGTAATCTCAGCACTTTGGGAGGCCATGATGGGAGAATCGCTTAATGAGACAAGCTTGACACCAATCTGGGCAACATAGTGAGACCCCATTTCTACTATAAAAGAGAGTTTGCCAGGTATGGTGGTGTGCTTATAGTCCCAGCTACTCATGAGGCTGAGGTGAGAGGATTGCTTGAGCCCAGGAATTTGAGGTTACAGTGAGCGATGATTGCACCACTGCATTCCAGCCTGGGTGACAGCAAGTCCGTGTCTCAATCTAACTGCATTAGATGAAGTTAGATGACCCTAACTTCAAAAGCATATAAGAACTGAAGCTATTTGAAAATAACCCCACTGAAGCAGGCTACTAACATTAGTTAAAACTCATGAGATTAAAGGGAGTGCTTGCCCCCTACACCACGGGTTTTCAAAGACAGGTCTCCGGACCAACTGCAGGAGCATCACCTGGCTCCACTCTACACCTACAGACTCAGAAACCCTGAAGGTGGGCCTGGCAAGCTGTACCTCTCAGATTCTCCAGGGGAGTCTGACATGCCTAACCTCAGGTTTGAGAACAAATTAACCTTAGCTTCATGTTGTAATCACCTGGTGAGGTTTGTTGATTGATTTTTTTTTTTTTAATATGCAGAGTTTCTACCTCCAGAGACTCTGAAGTGACTGATCATGAGTGCAGCCTCTAGAGATTTTACAAAGCTCCCCAAGGGAGCTTTGTAAGATTTACCAGTTGTAAATCTTGCTGCTAAAAGTTTGAGGAACTTTTAAAACTGTATTGTAGATGAAACGCACCTGGCGATTCTGCGAAACTAAAGATGCAATTTCTCAGGGCTGGGACAGGGCCCAGATCTAATAAGCTTCCCAGTGACACGGACTTTGCTGGTGGGAGGACCACAGTCTGAATCTCAGGCCCAGAGTGATACTGATCATTGCTCCCCCAACACGTCGTGGAAGCTCATGGCCAGCCAAGGTCCACCCCTTGCTGCATTTAACAACTGACTCCATTGAATTGGAAACTGTAGAGCATCAATGGTGTTAATTTCCGAACAATGTAACCTGTTTACAACTTATGTAATGTACTATAATTTAGTTAATTACTTTTTACTGTCTAAATTTATTTTTTAGATTTTGGTTAAATATTTTAAAGGCCAATAAAACACTACTGTGAAAAGAAAGATTTTTCTTCCCCTATGTTACTCTTAAAAATAAGTTAAAAACTTTTAAGTCTCAATAGAAAAAAAATGTACTAGGGAGTCAAAAAAAAGCCGTCCAATTAATTAGACATAAAGCATTATTTTATGACACTCTGTGTGACAAAACTCTAGGCAGATTCTGCGTTAAGAATGCTTTGTCAGTGATTTTAAAATTCTTTGGTTAAAGAAATGGAAAGTGAAATATCAAGGGCGTGGTTCATATAATGCAGGTGATTTGTAATTCCAGTCAGGAGACCCACCCTAAAAATTTCTGATCATATATCAAAAGTTTTGCAAATAGATCAAAACTTATGTTTCATTTAAAATATTTTATACTTGTATCTACTATTTTAATTCCTGCTTTAATGGATTTTATTGGCTCACTACTAGTCTTCATTGTGCCAGGTAAAGGGGCTCCACTGTAATTTTGTTTTATAAGAATATTGCTAATCACTATCGTGCATAGAACATTAGCTGCATGTCAGGAACCATGAAAGTGTTCTGCATTTATTTTAGCCAATCCTCACGAGAGTCCAGGAAATAATATTAATATTCTCATTTTAAAGCTGAAGAATGCAGCGGGTTTTTTTCTGTTCTCACAATTTACTAACATCCCAAAATTCAGGACAGACTAAGAAATATAAGATTGCTCATAGTCTAATAAATTTGTTTAAAACAAACATTCAAAGCACAGTGAATAATGCGTGCATACTTATTACTTGATATGAGAAAGCAAATCTACTTATAGATAATACGTTGTTGTGTTCTGAGTCAACAAAGGGCTTGCCTTCACCTTATAGAAGGTGAAAGGCAAAAGGTAATAACCCTTCACAATCTAGATTTCAAGTTTCACCCCCACCTCCAGTGTGCATACACACACACACACACACACTCACACACACGGTGGCCCAGGTGCAGTGGCTTCTCTACATTCCTCATGTGCCTATATCTTCCTGACTTTCCTCATGCCATCTCCTTTCCCTAATGTGAAAGGAAAATATCTTGGGCCCTCGAAATCATTAAGCTAAAGGAAAATGTCAAGCTGGGAACCACTCAGGGCAAACCTGCTTCCTATTCTATTCAAAATTACCCCTCTACTCATTGAGATAAATGCATATCTGACTGCCTGCTTTGGAGAGGTTGATCAGAAACTCAAAAGAATGCAACCATTTGTCTTTATGGACCTAGGACCTGGAAGCCGTGAGTCCTCTGGCTTTTGCTTTGCGTTGTCTTGCCTTTCTGCACTGAATCAACATTCTTCTATGTCCATTGAGGTCTCATGTCTCCCTGAAATGTATAAAACCAAGCTGTGCTCTGACCACGTTGGTTACATGTCATCAGGACTTCCTGAGGCCATGTCAGGGGTGCACGTCCTCAACCCTGGCAAAATAAACTTTCTAAGTTAACTGAGATATCTCTCAAATTTTTGAGGTTCACACTGACATACGCTTTCACCTCTTTTTTCATTCAGGAAACTTCGATTTAGCCCTTAAGATTAAGTAGTTCCTCCCCTCAGAACACTTAACCAAGTGAATCACTCTGTCTCAAATAACAGTATGTGGAGAAAACAACTAGTTAGTAGAAGCTCTGGGTGAGAAAGGTGGATTTGGCAGAAGTAGTTCATTCAACAAGCAGCTGTTAGGCACCTGCTCTGTGACCACCATGGGTGTGGCAGTCACAGTGCTTGCTTTACAGAACCTCCATGCTGGTATCGCCAGGTGACCGGTTTCTGTGTTGTTCCCATGTTCCACTTCCTTCCTGTTTTGCCTGCACTTCCTGAGTTTTCTATACTTAGCTCCAGGCTTCAGTTTTAGGTAACGCACTGACTTTTGGGCCCCTCAAGTTCTCTGTGCAACTTCCCAAGAGCAGCCTGGTCATCCAGTCTGTCATTTAGGAAATATGATTCTATATTCAACACATTGTTTTATTGTATGAGTCTTGCAATCTCCTGATTTTTGTCTCTTCTAAGCCCTAAATTATTCCAGAGACTAGTTTCTCTCCTTGGTTGCCCCTTAAACCGTTTATCATGCATCTTTTGGATTGTCCAAGTTCTATATGCAACCTCTCTTTATTGTGCACACTTTCAGATCAAATACTGTCTTATTTATCTTCGCTTTCACATTCTGCTTTTCTATTTTTTATTAATGTAAAATACACATAATATAAAATTCACCATTTAAACCATTTTTTAAGTGTATGCTTCAGTGGCATTAAGTACATTCACATTGTTTTGCAACCATTACCACCATCCATCTCCAGAACCTTTTTATCATTTCTATGAAATTTTGTACCCATTAAATAGGAACTCCCCATTACCCCGCTCCTCGATCCTTGGTAACATTTATTCTACTGTCTCTATGAATCTACATATTCTAGCTACTTCAAATGAAATCATATTATTTGTCCTTTTATGTGTGGTTTATTTCAGATAGCGTAATGTTTTCAAGTTACATCCATGTTGTAGCATGTATCAGCATTGCACTCCGTATTAAAGTGCAATAACACTTCATTGTATATAGACCACATTTTGTTTATCCATTCAGTTGTTGGTTGTTGGGGTTGTTTCCACCTTTTGATGATTGTGGATAATGTTGCTCTGAACATGGATGTACAAATATGTTTTCAAATCCCTGCTTTTAATTCTTTTGGGTCACATTTTGTGTTTAAACTAGGTTCTAGCACAATGATTATTTCAATGATGTAGAAAAATGAAGGAATGACTTATTGAATAAATGATAAAGAAATGTTTTTCAAGCACCATATAATTTATATTTTTTCAAATTTCCATTACTTCCCACATTTCTTTTTTATCCTTTTCTAACCTCAAACCACCAACAAAAAAGATACACAATGTTGAAAATTTAGATTTTCTCTAAATATAAATGTCATAATTTTCTGTTCTAAATTTTTTCAGAAATTTATAATTTCTAATTGAAAGAAGGTGGGACATTCCTGGGATCTTCAGGAAGATGATTGCTCAGAGTGACTCAAAATAAGGAGAGGAGCCAGAGAATGTATGGAAGCTGCATCCCAACCAGAGATCCAGATTTCAGGAAGCCAAAAGAGTTGCTAGGTTCCACTTGCCTAGGGCCACAACAATGAAGCCAAGAACATAGAGAGTCAGGCATTTGTGATAACATGGTTTTGAGCAAGAGTCAACCATGAGGGAGAGCAAGAGAGTCCAAATAAACTGCAGTAAAAGGTAACATGTAAGCTGGGCGCAGAGGTGCATGCCTGGAATCCCAGCACTTTGGGAGGCTGAGACCAGTGGATCACACAAGGTCAGGAGTTCAAGACCAGCTTGACCAACATTGTGAAACCCTGTCTCTACTAAAAATACAAAAATTAGCTGGGCATGGTGGCACAGGAGAATTTCTTGAACCTGGAAATGTCTCACCACTGCACTCCAGCCTGGAAGATGGTGCGAGACTCTGTCTCAGAAAAAAAAAAAAAAAAAAAAAAAAAAAGGTACCACGTAGTTGGGTTCTGTGGCTAACCAAGTGCAAGCCTTGTGGTGGTCTATGGAATCTATATGCAGGATCCTTTCCTGTCTCCACTGTACAATCTGGCCATCTAAGAAAAAAGGCTGAGAAGGTAGAACAAGTCTATTGAGGTGTCTTAAAGCTGTGGCACTTTACCAGGGCTCCTCCTGTCCTCCCTCTTCCCAGGGGACATTTGGGAATGCAGTTGCTATAATGGGGTTGGGGATTTCCATTAGCATAGTAGGTAGAGGCTACAGATGCTAAATATTTTTGAATGCACATAACAGCCCCCTGAATATAAAAACTAGCTCAAAACATGAATAGTCCTGGGGTTGAGAAACCTTTTCTGAAAAGAGTTCCTCACCTTACAGAAAGATGAAGTGACTTATCCATGACCCCACTGCCAGTCAGAACTACAGCTGGCATGCCTTGACCCCAAGCCAGGTGCTTTTGTCACTGATATTCCTAGTGTGGGCTTTGAAGCTTGATTCTTCCCAAAGTACTTGTATGAACCTGAATAGAATGAGCTACTTTTTTTTTTTTTTCTTAAAGAAACTCAGCATATAGCACTTTCTCTGCTGAATATATAAACTATGCAACCCAATAATTGCTTTCTCTTCTACTTTCATAGGAAATTTTCTCAGAAATAATACGTTGATATTTGCCAAGTGCTTTGAGCTCCTTTTGAAAGAGGTGTTAAAAACTTCTTTAAATTATTTTTATCACCTCTATAAAATTTAAAAGCAAAGTATCATTCCTTGTCAAAAGCAGACTTTACCTTGATTTTCTTCAATTATAACCTCTGATTAGCTATTGAAACTCTCTGATTATAGGCTGACATTGTACAATCCTAGGCATCATACTAGTTAAATCTATGAAATAATTTATTGTAGCCTGACAAGACTGTGAACTATTCTTGTGGTCTGTAAAAGAGCTTCAAAATCATGTATAAGATTTGCTGCTAAAACTCTCCTTGTTTCAAATATGAGGTCAATGCTAAGGCTTTGTATATTGATTAATACTGTCAATTTGATTTATTAACTTCCTAATTACTAGGAAAGATTTCTAAGAGTTTAGCAGTCTTCATGAGAAACTATCACACTAGAAGGAACCTTGAGAAGTCTTCATCATTTCTATACCTGCTTTCAAGAAGGACCACAACGTGATGAAGTCCAATTTCTCCCACCATCACTCCCCTATGAATATCCTTTCACTTTTCTTGGATGATACAATTTAATACACTTTTTAAGTGTCCTCCATCATGACAGTCCATTTTCCTCTCTAAATAGAAGAAGGGAGGAGCAAAATAAAGAACTGAGCTATCTTGGAAGTTAGTAACATTAGACCACAGGTGACCTGTGTCCTAATCTCTGGCCCAAAGGAGACTACATTACTAATAAGGGTTCAATTGCAAGGCATCTGCATGCTCAGGCAAGTTGATTTTAGAGGGTCTCTGAGGAAAAAATGGTCAATAAGGCCATCTTACCTCTGCCAACTGTGAAGTGCACAGATCATTACCAGAGAGGAATTGCTTCTCCTTCTGAAGGCCCCTTGGGCCCACTTAGCCAAATTTGTACCTCAGTGTGCTCCTACTGCAGCTGCAGCTTCCCCAGGTATTAGGCCAACAGGAGCCGCAGTCACCAGGTTGTAAGGTTAGCACCCAGGGAATCTTTTTTTTTTTTTTTTTGAAATTGCATTTACACAGTAAGCTACCTTGGGGTTTTATTTAGATTGTGTGCTTGTCAAGGAATGGCTTGGGAAAGCCAGTGGTGATTATAGAGGGGCTAAGATCTCCCAAATCACTTTTTGATTCAGCTACTATTTGAACTTGCACCTGAGATCTGCTAAAATAGGAGTGAGAGCAGAGTCTAGACATTAGGGTCGGAGCGCTGCAGTATTAGAAGTTATTCTCATTGCAAGTTGTTATAAACCATAGATGATTAATCCAGGGCTATATTTATTATAATTCTCTGAGCTCTAAGCTTTCTGTTGGCCTTTTTTTCTTCTTCCCAATTCCTCAACTTGGACATTCCTTACAATCCTGGCTATTACTCTCTGCTGCATTCTTCTTACATTCACCCTTAGAGATGTCGTTCATTAGCTACAAAATCTCAGATCAGGTGACCCCAAATCTATATCCTTCCATCTGCCTACTTGCACAGCCCCAGCCTGGAGTTCCCAGCTGTCTGGTTGAGTACATCACCTGCATGCTGTCCTGACATCTAAATGTATCTGAAGCCACAGTCATTGGCTTATTCTCCAAATCATCACTTTTTCTGGCTTTCCCCATTTTTCCTCCCAGTAGTGGTCTCTATCTTCCACCCTCTGATCAGAAGCCTGAGGTGTCTTGTATTCTGTCATTCATTTGCTCCCTAAATCTAGTTTTATTGACTTTTTCCTTCCAGAACCCATTAATCTGATCCTTTCTCAATTCTACTCCCTCACTCTGGCTTTCACCACTTGATACCATGTATGACTAGAGCTTCTGCGCCTGACTAGTCTCATGCTCTTTCTTCTCATTTAATCCACCTGAGAATGATGAAAATGTTTCTAAAATGCCACTTCAGAGGATTTTTTTCCAGTAAATAGTCAACATATATTTATTGAGTGTCCTCTACATGCTAGCAGGCACCATGCTATATGCCTGTTATAGAACGATTTTTAAAAAGACAATGTTTCTGCCTTCATTGATTTTAGTGTATTAGGTAGAAGAACACAATTAAAATTAAAATAAGAAGAAACTTATCACTAATAATTTTAATTTAGTAAGTGCTATAAGAAAATAAAAACACACTAGAATGGCAGAATAAATGGGACCTAAGGTGGTGGCAACTAAGGAAGGACCTAAAAGTTAAGAAGAGCCCAGTTGTGATCTAGAGCTTCATTTCTTTCCATAAAGTTGAGCTGAAATTTCGTATCTAAAATAAAGGCACTATTTTTTAGACTTTTTCATTGCTCCCTTTATAAACCCCATATGTCAATTCAAGTAGCCCATATGTTATTGCTGAATTCTGTTTTGCACATTCCTGTCTATATATCTTTATCATGAATTTCTTTTTGTGAATCTCTGTTGCCCGCCTCCATCTCTTTCTATTAAGATCATGCCTACATTTCAATGGAGAACTCAAATATACCTATTTCATAAAACATTCATTGGTAACCATAGCTGGAAACCATCTCTTCATTTTCTGGACTGCCATCAAATTATTATTCTTGCATTTCCCTTGTAGCATTTATCTTATGCTCCAGTACACAGTAAATATTTGAGTGCATGCTTTACTCCCCTGCCAATTTTCACATGATTACATCATATTTTTTTGTCCTCTGAGATTGTCTAGTACAGTTTCTTAATCTATATAAGCATTCAATAATCATTCATTGAATTAATAAATAAGCTGTCTTTAAAGAGCATATCAATCAGAATCATATCCAGTGACTGGCACAGGAAAGGGATGTGTTCTACTGTTGTATACATTCCTAGCACTTTGCACATTGCCAAGCAAATAAGAGGTGTTCAATACATGTTTGTCTAACTAATGGTCCAAAAGTCCTAGAACACACAGAATGTCAACAGCAAGGAGTAGACTGATCCTCGTGTTTGCTAATTCTTGGGTTCCCTTGTGTAGGCTGAGAGTTTGCCAACCACAGAACATCTCCAATAAATCCACTTATTTTTGGCCTGGCTATTTCCATAATGTCAGTATGAACTGGATGCTGCAAGTGTGTGGTGCCTTCCTTGTCATTGGTAATCACTTTGTTTGCTGAATACTACAAAACATTTGGGAGAGATTTTACCCTTTTGTGAAAATCACACATAGAAATATAGTATCATTTCAATGCTTCAAAGTTTTGACTTAGTGACACAGCCAAACCCTCTGTCTTCCACAACTGTGTTCTTTCCTTTCTTCAAAGCCAAGCTGGATAAAATAAACCCTACAGATGCTGTTCTGAATGTATGTTCATCAGCATAGACAGCATATGCAGGGAGCAAGGGAAAAAAATAGACAGCATCACAACAGCCTGTTGGAGGGACTAACAACAACCAGTGGAAGTGTCTCCACAGGGCTGTGTCTCCAGAGGGCTGTGTCTCCAAAGGGCTGTATCTCCATAGGGCTGTATCTCAATAGGGCTGAAACGTGAGACTTTAAGACATGAAAAGGTTTAGTATAAAGTTAGTTCAGCAGGTGAAAAGTTATAGGAGCCAAAAACGCCCATTGCCCATTCCTGGGGAACAAACGACAAAAGCAACAGCAACAACTAAAGGATAGAAGGAAAGAAAGGGAGAAAGGAGAGAGGAAGGAAAGAAGGAAGGAAGGAAGGAAGGAAGCGAGAAAGGAGAGAGGAAGGAAAGAAGGAAGGAAGGAAGGAAGGAAGGAAGGAAAGAAGGAAGGAAGGAAGAAAGGAACGGAGGGAGGGAGGGAGGGAGGGAGGGAAGGAGGGAAAGAGGGAGGGGAGGAGGAAGGGAGGAAGAAAGGGTAAGAAAGAGGGAGGGAAAACGTCTTTTATTTGATTCTCATGTATAGTAACTTGAGCACGAAAGACACTCCCCAGTTAAATTAGCCAAGATTGGAGTCCTAATTATTATGGGAGAAAATTGAGCCATTAAAATAATTATTCTAAAATGCATATGTTGATGATAATAAGATATGTTTTATTGCCTCTCTCTTTCAGGTTATTGAAATCCCTTAAGAACCATTATCTTATTAAGTCTTATTATATGGTTATAAGGTTAGAGTTGGGAAAATTATTCCTTCTTTGCAGTCTAGCAGATAAGGAAAGAGAGTTGTGTGAGTTGTCGCAACCACTCAGCAACAAAAATTAACAGGAGAAATTGTACTGGGGTTCAAAGGTGTCCATTCTTGAGCTAATAAATTTCCCCTTTGTAGTCTATCTTGATTTATGGGTAGCTATTGGCTGACACGTTTGAATAAATCCAAAGTGCCTCATTTAAAAGTTTTTGTAGCTTTGCTTATTTCTTTGTTTCTAAGAATTAAAATAACAACAAAAACAAAGCTAAACAAAGGAACGACAACAACAACAACAACAACAAACCATTTTGTCTCAAATAAACCAAAATCTTGCATATAAAGGTATAAGCCAGGTAGATTATTACCCTTGAAAATCCTTATATTAGTGGCACAATTATTTTCCCCCAAGGAGAAGGTTTCCCTTAAACCCCAAGAGGCAATGCATTCTGACTTGTAAGCATTTCTTCTCTTTGTCTCTCATGATCCCTTTATTTTTTTCACCATTGGGAGGTCAGATGCTGACTGAATTTGGTGACTTGGACCATTGACATGTTCTGTGCCTTCATTTCACTTCCCTTTTCTTCATTATATTCCTGTAGACATATATAGCATTATGATCTTTGTGGCTACCTCTTTCTCTTGGGCTTATTAGAAAGCTCTTCTAGGGGTGTCGACTGCTTGAAGTAATTGAATTAATCACTCTGGTTCTACATTTTCAGGGTTAAAGACATGTTGATTTGACATCGAAAACTCTGAAAGCCTTTCCATTCACATCAGAATCTCTTCTCTATCAAGTGAAATTTTTGCACTTGGATTTCCTTCCTCGCTTTTCCCTCTCGAGGCTATTAACACGTAGATAGTGTCTTTTGTAGATAAAATCACCCCTGACTATCACCATCTCTTTCCCACCTGCAATCCTAATCTTTCATTTTTGATGTCACAACCATCTTCAGAGTAACAACCTGACATATTATAACCACTTGACATGCTTGAAAAAGATGGAATATATTTTTAGCTGCCTAATTTTATACAGCCTTTGGAGAAATAAGCCTGCTATGTAGACAGTTTATTTCTATTCTCAATTGATGACAGAAGAGTAAGGAAAAGAGACGTTTTTCAAGTGGTTTCTCTTTAATGACCGTATAATTTTAGGACGTCAAAGTTTTTATGAAAATATACAATAGAATGGGTCCTCCAAATGCTAAAATTCTTAGGAAATACTAGAAGAAATGCTATAATAAAAGGCATGTTGGTGAGAGAGACAATGAAAGATGAAGCATTTGAGGTTGTTAGATGTGGAAGATATAATATCGTGCTTTCAGAAAATTGCAGTTCTTTTGAGCTCTCTTGTACTTTTTACAATTCAACTGCATCCACCTGCTATCCATGGCCTACAGACACCATTTCCTCTCTGCAACTTTCTGGGTTCCATATCCATGTTTCTAAGCAAACTGCTTCTTTGACACAGAGCCTCACTCTGTTGCCCAGGCTGGAGTGCAGTGGTGCAATCCTAGCTCACTGCAGCCTCTGCCTCCAGGGTTCAAGTGATTCTCATGCCTCAGCCTCCTGAGTAGCTGGCATTACAGGTGTGTTCCAGCACACCGGGCTAATTTTTTATACTTTTAGTAGAGATGGGGTTTCACTATGTTGGCCAGGCTGGTCTTGAACTCCTGGCCTCAAGTGAATCACCCACCTCGGCTTCCCAGCAAACCCCTTTCTAACACCTTCCCTGGTCTTGTTCTTTCGGATCTTACTGTTTTCTCCTTTGTTGATGGTTTTTGTAAATCTCGGTCTAAAGTCACCTATCAATTCCCCACTATGCAGAGGCAGTGCCCTTTGAAACTCAATGTAGAGCCCTGTGGAACCACCTATAAGAGGCTTCCCATGTAGAAGAGTAACCCATACCTTGTGGCTGGACCACCCTGTGTCTCTCAGTCTCTTGTCCCGGCTTCTGCTTCTCCCTAGTTATCAGTGCATTCCTCATCCAAAATGTCAGCAGAAACAGGAAAGTTGTGAATCCTAACCTCATATTCATTTTAGATGTTTTCTCTATTCTTAAACAAATTACACAAATGGGATTCTCTCGTTCCTTCTCCTGTTATTGTATTTATTTATCTTATTGGAGACTTAAAGGAGTCAGTGTCTCCTTTTACATGTGACCATCCACATGGAGTCAGTTAGAATCACTTTGGTGATCTCAGTCTGTGGGTCAGTAGGCTGCTACTATACCTCCAGTGAAGGCTGGAAGTATAGCTCACCTGAGAGCAGGTTATCCAGGTGAAGACAAGAGGTCCAAAGTGAGAAAAGGTAACATAAATAAAGTTCAAGAGGCCTGTGGAAGTAGCCTGAGAATGTACCATGTAATGAAGCAAAATATGCACCTTGAAACAGAGCATGAGCTTTCAAGTCAGAGAGACCTGTATTCAGGGCTTACTAACTGTACTTGATGATTTACTACCTGTGCAGGTAACATAACATAGGGTCCATGAATCCTACCTGTCCGAATCCTTTGGAAAACAAAAATTTTTTTAACATAGATTTTAAGCCAAAGATCATAATCGCTAATATATGTGCTTTAAGTATGAAGTAAATAAAAAATATATTTTAATCAACTCTGGGTAATTCTAACAGTAAGCCCTACATTTGGATATGCATTTGGGGTATTCTGGGATATACATTTGGGAAGCACTAACTTTACCTCTCTAAGCTTTGTTTCTAAATGGACATAATATTCACCATACCATGGGAATATTATCACTATTAAATGACATAATGCATGTAAAGTGCTTTGCATAATGCCTCTAATATGAAAGATGCTATGAATGGTGGTTGGGATTGAAACCACCATTCACTGAGCATCTTTCATATTAGAGGCATTATGCAAAGACAAATAGGTCCTAAATAAAGGCTGATGCAACTTGTAGGCTGAGGCCAGAAAACATTCTTAGCTAGCAACTGATAGTTGTATTTTTGTTTCTGTTCTATTTTTGTTCTGAAAGAATTTAAGCAAATCATTGTCCTTTGGGTCCATAAAAATCACATCCCTTTGTGTTTAAGGTTCATGTGTTCTCTGGTTAACTCCTTCCTGCCTTTAGTTCCCTCAGGCACCCACAGCTAATAATTTTTAAACTTTCAGAGGTAAGAAGTAATGTCATCCCTAGTCATCCCCCTACCCCAAGTAGCCTTTAGGTCTCAGCACCCCTTATGTCTACGGAAACCAAAATTCACTGCATCCTGCTTTGACCTTCACTTCGTGGTCCTCCTGGTTATCCCATTTTCTTTTCAGGCTCAAACACACACACTTAACAGGACTTATAAAATCTGGAAGCCGAACACATCACCAGAAAATGATCCGTTGATGACCAAAGTGTTATATGTGTACATGTGATGTGATGTGTGTATGTGTGTGTGTGTCTGCACATACTGATTCAAGATCACTGCATTTCTGGCCATTTCTCAGGAGCATCTCGTGAATGGAAAGGTTGAAAGGTTGTCTAGAAACTTGCTATATCCTCCCAACATGATGGACTGCCTGGCTAGTTGAGGCTGATTACTGCAGTCCAAGTGGTGTCAGTAGTCTGTCACCATGAGCTAGATACTGCCTATATATTTTATGTACATCTTTCCATTAATTAGTTAGTTGTTGGTTAATCTTAGTTTCCTGAGATTCAGTTTAAACAATACTTTGCTGTAAAAGAAAATCATTATGCATAGATCCTCACCCTGGATAGGCAGATGGCTGGAATTTGTTTCTGATGTTCTAAAATCACTTTGTTTTTAGATACTTGGCCTATAAAAGTTTTTGTTTTTAATTTTATAACAGGATAGCATTTTCCCAAAGAATGTGTATTCTCCCTTGTTTTTCAGATCAGAAAATGTAAAAACAGTAGATGGGACAGTTTGGCTATATACAAATGAATTTGCTTTAAAATTAAAACTGAATACAGAGGATGATAATTGCATAATGGGCTAAGTATGGCTTACTTAGTAAATTTATCTTTCCTTGGATTACACAGAGTCATTAGATGCAGGGAAGATCATTTCGGTGGGACACAGATGGCAGTTACATATCTTTCTTGATTGGAAAGGGGACAGGAAAAAAATATTAGGAGCAAACTACTTTGCATATACTACCAAAAAAACCTTCCTAAAATGTTTTTTTATATCATACTGCATAAATTTCTTCAGTGGACTGAGTCCAAACTCTAAACTGAGATACAATCTTCCACTCAAGTCTCAAGTTCTATTGCAGCCCAGTATGAACCATTTGACCCAGACCTGTCACCCACCATGCCCTGAATACACGACACACCTTCTTTCCTCTGGAACTTTATTTCTTCTCAGTCTTTAGGGCTTCTTCCCAAATTACCCCCTATCCATAGCAATTTCTACCTAGTTTAGGAGATTGGAGAGGGCAATTATCACTTTTTAATTATATGTTTCTTACACAATTGAGTTTGCTACCTGGGATTGTCAGCTATGTGCTATAAGCTTTTTGAGGATAAAATTATATTTTTCATCTTTGTATCTCCCATAACATCTAATATATAGCACAATTCTCTACAAACAGTTGTTTGATTACTAGAACTCTCTATTAAAACAAAAGAGAAGACCTCCCTTGCTTCTGCCTATTAACCCCAGGTCACATTATTGTGGACCAAGTTTTCCACTATTAGACATTATAGCATGGTTTCCAAGAACATTTCTCTGCACTCCTGCAGTTATTTTGCAAAGCTATATTATCTCAACAAGGGAGTTGATGCAGTGGTTTTGGGCTACTATTTTAAACAGTCATTAATTGAAGAGTGAAGTATTCTGCTCACCTATGCTTGTATAGGGAACTATAAATATATGCACAGTTGTGTAATTATCTCCACCAACGCTGTCTTTCAAAATGGCTAATTATCACAAACATATAAAATGCAAATTCTATCTCTAGATGCTATTCAAAAGGAACCATGCAGGTACTGTAATTCTATTGAAAATATCAACTATGATTTCATTTGCTCAAAAGTATAGTGCCTGGCATGTTACTTTCCCAGGAACTTGTGATTCTAGCTTGAACTCCAAGACCCCAAAGATTAGACCTATAACTTTAATAATGAATTCCTGCTTTGAACATTAATTTCCAGTAGCTGAATTTCCTGACCAAGAACCCCAATCTTCCCATGAGTGTGTTCCCGTTCCTATTACATTCATTCGTCAGAGCATTGGATCTGACCACTAGTTGTGTGACACATGAAAAATTACTTACCCTGTTTCCTATTTTGTAAACCAAGGATAATAGCAAATTCACATGGTTGTGGTGAGAATTAAATAATGTAATATGTGTAAGGCACATGTTATAGATGCTTAATAAATGTTCTCCTCCTGATTCCTATGTCTATTCTGCCTATTATTTAACCTATTGGGCTTGATATGCTAGACTCCCTTGCTGTCCTTTTACTCCTGCTTCTAGACCAAGTAGAAGGGTTAGAGGAAACCTTTCACTAAGCAAATGCAGCATATCATTTCAAATAGTGATGATTAGTTTTTCAATGATTGGTTAAAGAATTGTAATGCTTTCTTATGCAAAAGACCAACAACGTCATTTTGAAAGGAAAGCGTATCATCGTACCCAGAGCTTAGAACCCAAGGTGTTGAGGAGAGATATAAGGTAAGGCTGGAAAGCCAAACAAAAATCAGATTATTTGGAGTTTGGAGGACCATGCTAAGAAGCTGCATTTCTCAAGATTCTGTGACAGATTTCTTTTCTTTTTTCTCTGTGGCCTTCCTTCTTTGGAGGATTTACTCTCTTGCAATATGTCAAATACTGTCTCCATGATATACAAGTTGAACCAAACTTACTAAGGAATTCCAGAGATGCATTTCCATCTGCTTCATGTATATGCCAAGAACTGGACTCCTTACCATCAGCTCCTTCTCTAGGCTTTTCTGTTCTCCATCCTCCCAGTTGCTGAAGCCCTCCCCTGAATCTTCCTATCGTTCAACATTTATTCTTTAAGAAAACTATGTATTTTCAGTTTCCGCAGACATTGTACTGGAAATTCACAAAGGGACAGATAACATAATTACTGTGCTTATATGGCTTATGTTTTATTTGGAAAATTTTTACAGAAAATCATACTTTATGGTTTTTCCTTTTTTTTTTTTTCAATGCTCCTTCTCATCTTTGTTGCTTCTGCCTTATCTCTCCAACTTTTAAGTTTTGGAGTATCCTAGAACTTGGTTTATGGATCTCTTATCTGACTCCGAAATTTATGTTAGCAGCTTAGATCTCTGCTCTGAGTTCTAGACTAGCAAAAACAAGTTTCTCCTTGGAAGTGTCATGGGCATCTTGTTGATGATCACTTTTCTGAGGGTTTGAAAATGTGCCACACAGGCACTGACACTCATTCCTCAAAAGTGGAAATCTCTTTCCTTTAAAGTAGACCAAAGTTAGTGACTCACTTCTAATGAATATATTGCAGTGGAAGTAATGAATAGAAAAGGTAATAAGCTTAATAAGCTTTGACCTGGCTGTCCCTTTCTTAGGACACATGTTGTAGGAGTCCTGAGTTGACATGAAAGATGTCTGGCCACCCTGAAGCTGCCACTCTGTAGAGACTGTATGGAAAGACACACAGTTTTAGAGTGGTTTGTGACTTTTCAGCATCAACTGCCAGACATGTGAGCAAGACTTAGGTGACTCTAGCCCCCTGACTTCAAGCCATTCTAGGTGATACTAAATGTAGCAGAGATAAATTAGTCCCCGTGAGCCCTGTCCAAACCACAGATTCATGCTCAATACCAATGTGATGATTGTTACAAGCCACTAACTTTTGAGGTGACTTTGCAACTTTCTTCTCTGAAACAAAGTCCAAAATGAAGGTCCACGTTCACACCTGCTTATTGTGCTTTCTTTTCACCTCTATTAAAACCAAGTTTTTCTTCCCACACACTGACATCAAACATTTGTTAACCTTTAGTTCTCTCATTCTTCCATACTCTATTTCTGGTCAGTCAAAATATTTTATTATCCTAAAGCTCCATAAATTGCCAGAATTCGACTACTTCTCACTACCCACACTGCCGTGAAGACCTCATCATCTTTGATATGGATTATGAAGATAGTTTTTTGGTAGATTTCTTATGTTAATAACCCCAATTATGTACCATCCCCTGTCCCCATGTCCTTCACATGTGGCTTTGCTACTACTGTCATCTAGAGGTGGTGTTCTCTTCTCTTTGATTTTGAGCTCAGTCATGTGTTGCTTTGACAAATGTGAGGCAAGCAGAGAAATCTTATCTATTTTTACTTGTCCTATTGCTTCTATGTAATTGCCTTAAGTGCAAGCTGGGGCTATCTTATTTTGCTGGAGAATTAAGATATGTGGTGTAAAGTCAAGTCACTCTAGGTATCCAGATGGAGTTCATTCTGAATTAGCAGAGCTGCCTAGCAGACCTGCAGCTGACCACAGACATGCATGAGCTTGGTCAAGACCAGGAGACCTGCTCAGCTGACTCACACGTTCATGAGCATTTGCTTACTGTTTTAAGCTGCTGTGTTTTGTGGTTGTTTGTTATGTGACATTTTGGTGGCAATGACTAACTTATGCAGACATTGATGCTAGGAATAAGCTGTTACCTTAACAGAAACATAAAATATGTGTCATTGGTTTCAGCTCTGGAAATGGGCAGGAATCCGAAAAAATGTCAAGGAAACTGGAATGATTGGAGCCATTGCTATATAGTTGTGAAATATTTGAGAAAACAGTCTCCTGTGGTAACTTGGAAGGTGGAAAATAAAATGAATGATCTTTTGGATTTGGACAAAGAGCTCTCCAGGCAAAATTAAAAGTGGGAGCTGGCTTTTACTAGCTATGAAAGATACATTGCTTTAAGGAAGAGATGAATTCTACAAAGACTGTCTAGTTTGGAAGCAGAATTCAAAGGGAATATCAACACCAAGTGCCTAGAATAGTGCTAGGCACTCAGCCAGTGCTCAATAAATATTTATGGAAGGAATCAATTATTTACTTATAATTTCAATGTGTGTTATAAATAAGAAATATAGAGCTTCATGACAGTCTATAGGATAAAAGCAATCATCTCCTTAACCCACTCCCAGGGCCTAATTTAAATTAGCATGGGCCAGGCACAGTGGCTCACACCTATAATCCCACTAGTTTGAGAGGCTGAGGGGGGTGGATCACCTCATATCAGGAGTTCAAGACCATCCTGGCCAACATAGTGAAACCCCATCTCAAGAGAAAACAAACAAACAAACAAAAAAGCCAGGTGTGGTGGTGCTTACCTGTGGTTCCAACTACTCAGGAGGCTGAGGCTTGAGAATCGCTTGAACACAGGAGGCAGAGGTTGCAATGAACTGAAACTGTGCCACTGCACTCTAGTCTAGGTGACAAAGAAAGACTCCATCTCAAAAAACAAAAAACAAAAAACAAAAACAAAAAGCAAAATTAGCATGGAGGTTGCTAGGAGCCTTAACTCATCCCCATTAGAACACAGTGTTGCCCTGACAGGAACCTTCATTGCAGACTTTTCGATTACTGTAAGGTTTGATCCTTTCCTGAAATTATCTACATAATGCAGCTTTAAAATCTATGGGGCCGGGCGCGGTGGCTCAAGCCTGTAATCCCAGCACTTTGGGAGGCCGAGACGGGCGGATCATGAGGTCAGGAGATCGAGACCACCCTGGTTAACACGGTGAAACCCCGTCTCTACTAAAAAATACAAAAAAAACCTAGCCGGGCGAGGTGCCAGGCGCCTGTAGTCCCAGCTACTCGGGAGGCTGAGGCAGGAGAATGGCGTAAACCCGGCAGGCGGAGCTTGCAGTGAGCTGAGATCCGGCCATTGCACTCCAGCCTGGGTGACAGAGCGAGACTCCGCCTCAAAAAAAAAAAAAAAAAAATCTATGTACATGATATTTTTTGCTCATATCACATATCTGATTTTTAAACATCTTTCCAAGCAGACATTAGAACCCCAAAATAAAAGGAGACCTCAAAATAATGCCTGATGAGCTCTTGGTATAAATGAATAATTTTCATCTATTGTGTGTGATTCACAGAATGGAGTTTCTGGCTAGACACTGACCATCATAAACAGTTATTCACCTAGAGTTTGGCTATTATTTTTCCACATTTTAAATTCTTCTCAGATTTTCCTTCCTTCTGTTTGTTTTCTTCTTCATCTTTCCAATTTACTAACAATTTGAATTCTATTCTTGTTTCCAAAACATTGTTTCCTCCTTGACTGCTAGGTATCTTCTGTACTTTTGATGAGCCTGTCCTCTTGCAGAGGACATTAAGCAGCAGCACTGGGCCCAGGACTGACCCCTGCCAGCATTGGCTAATGTGTCCCTCAGGTTGGTCATAATTTAACAGGAGATACTCTGAGTCTTCCCTGGGGCCAAAAGGTAACTGTGGAATGAGTATCTTCCTAGTTCTTCAAATACACATTTGTTTAGGGAAGAACAATTTTAACAAGCTTGGTCCCTAGGGATGTTGTTTGAAAACTGCTTAATATGTGGATTTTACATCGGGCAGAAAGCTTTTGCAAGTGAACCTAATGCTAGTGGAAACCCACTTACTGAGAAGGCTTCCTGGTTTGCAAAAGAAACCCTCAACTTCAAGGCATTTCTCTAATTTATACACAGTACTCCTACAGCTTCAATTGTGGGGGTTCACTCTAAGACTTGCCTCACAACATCAAATTTCTCTACCAAGTGAACCCATACATAAGATATACTTGTTACACTCTCAATCAATTTAAGAAAAATTCCCATGAGAACTGGAGTCAGAGGTCAGTAGAGAGCCCCTGAATTTAAGGTGTGGGGATATCATTATCTATCAAACTTTAACACACAAACAGAACAACATTGCAGAGGGCATAGTTCCCTTTAGCACACCCACCATGGTAGACTTGATGCCTGTCCTAAGATTGATTTTATTTTCAATCTCTTTCTCTCTAGTATTTTCTTTTTAAATCTCAAAGGTAATACTTGCATATGGCAAAAATTTCACTGCATAATGAAAAGCAAATGTCTCTCTCACCTCCAACCTTCAGTTCCTTCTCCAGAGAAAAATGCTGTTGAGTTTCTTACATACCTTCCAGAAATGCTACATGAATATGCAAGCACATTGCCTATTTTAACAATCCAAAGGAGAGAAAACTATTCCCACAACTCTGAAACTTGCCTTTATCCTTCAAAATCTTGACATTATTTCCATAATTAGACTGTAGAAATAAACTTTATACTCAATATTGGCTATCAAGTTATTTCATTGGCTACATGTAACATATTTTATTTAGCCGGGCTTCTACTGATGGACATATACATTGTTCTAGTCTTTTGCCTCTAGAAGAAAAATGTTAAAGGAATCAGGCCATGTGTGTTGGCTCACACCTGTAATCCCAGCACTTTAGGAGGCTGAGGTGGGAGGATCACTGAGGCCAGGAGTTCCAGACCAGCCTGGGCAACAAAACAAGATCCTATCTCTCTAAACAAATATTAAAATTTAACCAGCCATGGTGGCACACAACTGTAGTCCCAGCTACTCAAGGTGCTGAGGTGGGATGATGGCTTGAACCCAACTCCAGGAGTGTGAGGCTGCAGTGAGCTGTGGTTGCACCATTGTACTCCGGCCTGGATGACAGAGGAAGTTTCTCTTTCTAAGAGAAAATGAATAAAAGAAGGCTAGTATGGGATTAGCATAGACAGTGTTTGGAGTCGAAGCTGGATAAGAGGGCCGGCCAGGCCCAGTGGCTCACGTCTGTAATCCCAACACTTTGGGAGACCAAGGTGAGAGGAGATTCCTTGAGGAGTTCGAGACCACCCTGGGCAATGTAACAAGACCTGTCTCTATTAAATAAATAAATAATAATTTAAAAATCTTTATACTTTCATATTTGCACACATGTAATACTATATAGCTCTAAGAAATTCATATCAGAAATTCCCATGATATAAAATCACAAATGCATTTAATAAATTGCTAAGTGCTGTTGAGAGATTGCAGAAATAAATACTTTTCCCCAAATTTATGAAACTATGAGTCCTCATGGTTTCAGCAACACTATGTACTGTTAGACTTTCCATATTTGCCAATATGATTGATGAAAATAGTATTTTAGCTTTATAGTTGATTAGTCAGTTTGAATAATCTAATTTTACCTATAATCATTAGATTTAGGGTGAATGAGGATTTATAAGTAAATGAGGATGATAATAATACTAAGCTCAAAAAGTTTCTGTAAGGCTTAAATAAATTAATACAAATAAAGCATTTAAGTCAGTCCCTGCCACAGCGTATGCAACTTGGAGGATAATGACTACTTATTATTATTATTGTTACTTTGTTATATGCTTATACACAGTTCATTTTTTTTCTTTTTTTTTTTTTTTTTTTTGAGACGGAGTCTCGCTCTGTCGCCCAGGCTGGAGTGCAGTGGCCGGATCTCAGCTCACTGCAAGCTCCGCCTCCCGGGTTCACGCCATTCTCCTGCCTCAGCCTCCAGAGTAGCTGGGACTACAGGCGCCCGCCACCTCGCCCGGCTAGTTTTTTGTATTTTTTTAGTAGAGACGGGGTTTCACCGTGTTAGCCAGGATGGTCTCGATCTCCTGACCTTGTGATCCGCCCGTCTCGGCCTCCCAAAGTGCTGGGATTACAGGCTTGAGCCACCGCGCCCGGCCAGTTCATTTTTTTTCTACATATGGCTAGTCGAATTGTAAACTTTGGTCATTTTTTCTATTAGGTTATTTTTATTTTTAATACTGACACTGTTTTAATAACTATGTATGAAGAAAATTAATACTTTGCTATTTTAATTTCAGATATTTTCCTCAGTCATGTATTTTCAATTATGTTTATGATATTTTCTTATTCAGGCATTTTAAGTTTTTGTATGGATAAATCCATTAATCTTTTCTTTATAGTTTCTGAGTTTTGTGTTTTCCTGAAAAGGCCAATCTTCTCTATGTTTGTAAAAATATTCTCCCAGATTTCATTTATAAATAGCAAATCTGATTTTTAGAAATAGCCAATGCTTAGTTACAGAACACACACATACACACATACACACACACACACACATATATTCTGTGTATATATATATAAACCCACATTAACAATAGTAATATATAGTACTACTGTACTATAGTATAGTATAATAACATAATAATATAAAGGTGAAATACTTAGAAATAAAGTCAACAATGTGTGTGCAAAGTTTATATGAGTAAAACTTTAGCTACTCCTGAAAGGCACAAAAGTAGAATTAGACACTTAAGAAATTCTTATTCTTGGATAGGACTTACTCAGGATCATAAAAATATACATTCACCTTAAATTAATATATAAATTTAACATGAACCCAATAAAACACTATTCTTCCTTCTTTCTAGACAAGCTGATTCTAAAAATTTTTCATTTGGAAAAATAAGTGCATCAGAATAACTGGGGAAAGAACCCTGAATAAAGAGTTCCAGTGAGCTATTAACACATACTAGAAAGCCTACTAAAAAGTCTATTCTATAAAAACTAGTGTGATATTTGCCAATGATTAGAAAAAAGAACCAGTGGATTAGAACACAAGGTCCAAAGCAAGTTAACAGCTTTCTGTAAAAATTTGCTCTATGATAAATGTAGTACCAAATATCATTGGAGAAAAGGTTGGACCTTGAATAAATGGCACTAGAACAACGGGGTCACCATTTAAGTAAAAACATCACACTATATATCAAACTCCAAGTGGATCAGAGATCTGAAAGTTAGAAAATGAAGATTAAAACTACTAGAAGAAAACATAAGTGAATGTATAAACTTTGGAGTGTTTCATGTTTCCAACTATGATTCAAAATCCAGATGCAAAAAGAAAAATGATAAACTTTATTAAATAAAATTTCATGCCAAAAGAGCCATAAGTTAAAAGAAAATGTATTCAATTTATATTACAAATGTCCATAACTCTAATAAAGAACTGTCAAAAGTTAAGAAGAAAGAGACTAAACCCAATAGAATAATGAATAGAATACATAAATCGATAGTTCACAGAAAGTAAGAAAGGCAAATAGCTTTAAAACTATGAAAAAAATCAAATCTTTCTTATGAGAAAAGAAAAATCAGAATCACACAACAAGACATCATCAGATTGACACAAATCAAAAAGAAGATTGACAAAACAAACATTCCATTGGTACAGCTGTAGAGAAACAGGTACTCTCACACTTTGCTTGTAGAAATTCAAAATAGTACAATTACTAAAGAGGGAAATTTGGCACTATCTTATATAATTGCTTATGCCTTTACTCTTAAATGACTAAATCCCACTTCTTCAAATCAACCCTGTAGATATACCTGCATAAAAACAGGACAAAGCAATTACCACAGAAAACATGAACAAGGTTATTAATTGGAAAATTCTTTGTAATGTAAAGAGATTGACAATAAATATATATCAAGGGAATTGGTTAAATAAAAAAATGTAGATCAAAGTACAGTTGAATACTATACAACCTTTAACAAGAATGGCAAACAGCTACCCCATGAGCTGATATAAAGAGGATTCCAAGTTATTTTATCAACTGAAGAAAGCAATATTATTGTTATTTTATATAAGAAAGAGGAGGAAATAATCATACATATTTCCAGGAAAGACAAAGGAGAAACTAATAAACACATTCACTAAAAAGAGAACAGAAGAGCTAGTGAGTTGAATTCACCATTTTATGTGGTTATGGGTTTTTAAAAATGTAAATGTTCACAAATTTCAAACCAAAATAAAGGAAAAAAATCCTAAGATTAAACCAAAGGACCTATTTATATAAAATTGATAACATAGTCACTCAGAGAAAAGCATGTGTTATTCACAACAGTAAAGACATGGCATCAACCTAAATGCTGATCAATGACAGACTGGAAAAATAAAATGTGGTACATATACACCATGGAATACTATGCAGCCATAAAAATGAATGAGATCATGCCTTTTGTGGGAACATGGATGGAGCTGGAAGTTATTATCCTTTGCAAACTAAACAGGAATGAAAAACCAAATACCACAAGTTCTCACTTATAAGTGTGAGCTAAATGGTAAGAACTTATGAATATACAAAAGGAAACAACAGCTGGGGTCTACTTGAGAGCGGAGGGTTGGAGAAGGGAGAAGAGCAGAAAAGATAACTATTGGATACTGAGCTTAATACCTGGGTGATGAAATAATATGTACAGCGAACCCCTGTGACACGTGTTTACCTATGTAACAAACCCGTTTACCCACAAAATTAAGATAAAAAAGAAAAAGAGGGTTTAAGTGATTTTTGAACCCCATACTCTGACTGTACATAATGGGGAATATTTGAACAGCACACAACAAGAATTGCGTAGAAATCTTAAATTCACACAATAGTTTTATTATTAATAGTAATGTTAATAGTTCTGATTTAGTAATATTAATAGTGCTATTTTTAAAAATTAGGCTGTATCATTGTAGGATGAAGGAAATAGGTAAATATATTAGTGTTATTATGAATCAAGATTTTCAGTGCAAAAAAATGTGATAATAAAATATAAGTAACAACTCCTTTAATGATAAATTTAACTGGAAATATGAATGCAAATTCATAATTTTTCAAACATATATTTTCCCACTCTACCCACGAAAAGGCCTGGAAGCAAAATACCCAGAATCAATGAGTGAATCAGCATCCTGACCTATTTCTAATACCATTGCCACTTAAAAAAAAAGAGCTTTTTGGAAAATTGACTGATTTCAGTTATTCTAGTTATCTACTACTATGAAATAAACCACTCTAAAACTGAGTGGTTTACAAAACAAAAGCATCCATATTGCTTATGAATCTGTAATTTGGTCTGGACTTGGCAGGAACAATTCATTTCCACTCCACTCAATGTCATTGGGGGCAGCTCATTGCCTGGAAACGGGACTCACTTGAAGGCTCACTCATATGTCTGGCAACTGATTCTAAGAAGACCCAAATAACTGGGGGTAGGAAGAGGTGAGGTTTTCCTTATCTCCATGTGGTCTCTGCCCTTGGTGGTTTCAGGATAAGAAGGCTTCTTACATGTTGGCTCAGGACTCAAGACATATGTCCAAGAAAGAGAAAGCCAGACATCAGCTGTATCTCCTTTTGTGATCAAGTTTTGGAAGTCACACAGCATTACTTCTGCAGCATTCTCTTTGTTAGAAGTGAGTCTCTAAGACCAACTATATTCTGTGGGAAGGGTAGTAGAATCCTCTTTTTGATGGCAGTAATGTCAAAGAATTTGTGGATATGTTTTTAAACCACAGGTCTATAGAAAAATACAATGTGAGCTGAGACACCTAATTATACTGAAAATTAAGAAAGTGCTCAAAGATTAATGTAGATATGTAAAGAAAAAGACTCAAGAACATGCTTAAGCATGCTCCTATTGGTCAAATTCAGGACAACTTAAGCATCATAGTGAATAATCAGCATAATCATTTGTAACACATGGGGTTGAATGTAATCCCATGGGGTTGCCTGTAATCCCAGCACTTTGGGATGCTGAGGCAGGTGGATGACTTGAGCTGAGGAGTTCGAGACCTGCAAGGGCAACGTGAAAAGACCCCATCTCTACTAAAACTACAAAAATTAGCCAGGCATGGTGGCATGTGCCTGTAGTCTCGGCTGTTTGGGAGGCTGAGGTAGGAGGATGGCTTGAGCCCAGGAGGCAGGGGTTGCAGTGAGCCGAGGTTGCACCACTGCATTCCAGGATAAGTGACAGAGTGAGACACTGTCTCAAAAAAAAAAAAAAAAAAAAAAAAGGAACACAGGAATAATAAACATTTGAGTCAGAGAGATTCAAAAGGTAAGGGAGGGGTAGCAAAAGCTTTCCTTTAGATTAATGGTGGTTAATATACTTAGAAAGAAACTAAACATCACAATTTTGGAAATTTCGATGTTAAGACTGGTTCAGGCAAGGGACAAACATGGATGCTAAACTATTAATTGAAAGTTTGTTGGGAAGCAATATTTTCACATTGTGTCAAAAAATGACCCCCAAATATTATTTACTAATTGCAAAGGGAAGAATAGACCGTAACATAGAGATCTGATGGTTACTATTTTAACTAGCTGATCACATTTGGTATTGGCAATGGTAGGACACCTTGACCAACAACCTTTTAAGCCTCCTGTTGTGATACCATATAATGTAGCAAGCATCTCCCATGACATATTCTTGTTTCCAATGATGAATCCAAATTCAATCAGGACTCCAGTTTTAATGTCTTGTTTACAGTAAAAGAAGACAGTAGAATAACAAATTTTTAAGAAAGCTAGAAGAAATAGACAAGTCCTGAAGGTGGGACATCAATAACAAAACTGCCCTGGATTATTCAAAAGGTCAATATTGAAAAACAGGTAAGGGACTATTGTTTAATCTATTGAAAATAATTAAAGAGCTATAAGCAAGTGAGATGCCTTAACACTGATAGAATCTTCATTCACTAAGAGAAAGTGAGAGAGAGGGAGCGACAACAAGCCATAATAGACATTCTTAAAACAATTGGCAATATTTGCACATGAACAAAATGTTAAATTATACCACGAAATTATTAATTGTCTTGTGTGATAATGGTAATATATTTTGAATAATATCTTTAGTCATAGGTGATTCAGGGAGAAATATTTAAGGAGAAGTGTGATATTTATAATTTGCTTTTGAATTACCCAAAGGACAAAATGTTTAATTCTCATTGAATATAGATGGAGCCTATGTCGGTATTTGTTGTAAAAGATTTGTATGAAAATATTTTATCAAAGAAAATTGGGGGATGATAATAATACTCAATAGAGTTTAGGGAACAAAGTAGGTAATCCAGGAGAAGTTGTAACTTTTCTCAAAGGAATTCTACCAATTCTAAAATTTGTGGTCTGTTTTTTCTATAGGGGTTTCAAACTGCCCCTCGATGACCTGAGAGCGCCACAGAGGCATCCAAAGAAGCCAGGTGGGAGAATGAACAAGGGATTCATTGGCCTTCCCTACCTTCTCTGTTTGTTTGCCTAAAACCATGTTTGAAAATCAATATATATTGGTACTGGTACCAAAACAGAGATATAGACCAATGGAACAGATATAGACCAATGGAACAGATATAGACCTCAGAAATAATATCACACATCTACAACCATCTGATCTTTGACAAACCTGACAAAAACAAGAAATGGGGAAAGGATTCCCTATTTAATAAATGGTGCTGGGAAAACTGGCTAGCCATATGTAGAAAGCTGAAACTGGATCCCTTCCTTACACTTTATACAAAAATTAATACAAGATGGATTAAAGACTTAAATGTTAGACCTAAAACCATAAAAACCCCAGAAGAAAACCTAGGCAGTACCATTCAGGACACAGGCATGGGCAAGGACTTCATGTCTAAAACACCAAAAGCAATGGCAACAAAAACCAAAATTGACAAATGGGATCTAATTAAACTAAAGAGCTTCTGCATAGCAAAAGAAACTACCATCAGAGTCAACAGGCAACCTACAGAATGGGAGAAAATTGCAATCTACTCATCTGACAAAGGGCTAATATCCAGAACCTACAAAGAACTCAAACAAATTTACAAGAAAAAACAAACAACCCCATCAAAAAGTGGGCAAAGGATATGAACAGACAGTTCTCAAAAGAAGACATTTATGTAGCCAACAGACACATGAAAAAATGCTCATCATTACTCACCATCAGAGAAATGCAAATCAAAACCACAATGAGATACCATCTCACACCAGTTAGAATAGCGATCATTAAAAAGTCAGGAAACAACAGGTGCTGGAGAGGATGTGGAGAAATAGGAACACTTTTACACTGTTGGTGGGACTGTAAACTAGTTCAACCATTGTGGAAGACAGTGTGGCGATTCCTCAAGGATCTAGAACTAGAAATACCATTTGACCCAGCCATCCCATTACTGGGTATATACTCAAAAAGTTATAAATCATGCTGATATAAAGACACGTGCACACGTATGTTTATTGTGGCACTATTCACAATAGCAAAGACTTGGACCCAACCCAAATATCCATCAATGACAGACTGGATTAAGAAAATGTGGCACATATACACCATGGAATACTATGCAGCCATAAAAAGGATGAATTAATGTCCTTTGTAGGAACATGGATGCAGCTGGAAACCATCGTTCTCAGCAAACTATTGCAAGAACAGAAAACCAAATACCACATGTTCTCACTCATAGGTGGCAATTGAACAATGAGAACTCCTGGACACAGGAAGGGGAACATCACACACCAGGGCCTGTTGTAAGGCAGTGGGACGGGGGAGGGATAGCATTAGGAGATATACCTAATGTAAATGACAAGTTAATGGGTGCAGCACACCAACATGGCACATGTATACATATGTAACAAACCTGCACATTGTGCACAGGTACCCTAGAATGTAAAGTATAATTAGGAAAAAAAAAAAAGAATATCAATGTATCAAACTCAATTAGATTTACAGGATTAATTAATCATATGACTTTCAAGTAGACTATAAAGTCTGTCCTCAAAGAAGAAAACCAAAAATGAGGCCGGGCGCGGTGGCTCAAGCCTGTAATCCCAGCACTTTGGGAGGCCGAGATGGGCGGATCACGAGGTCAGGAGATGGAGACCATCCTGGCTAACACGGTGAAACCCCGTCTCTAATAAAAAATATAAAAAACTAGCCGGGCGGGGTGGCGGGCGCCTGTAGTCCCAGCTGCTGCGGAGGCTGAGGCAGGAGAATGGCGGGAACCCGGGAGGCGGAGCTTGCAGTGAACTGAGATCCGGCCACTGCACTCCAGCCTGGGCAACAGAGCCAGACTCCGTCTCAAAAAAAAAAACAAAAAACCAAAAATGTATGGACAATACTTGCGTTATTGGGATAGCTGTAGTAGTTTAACAGGGTGAAAATTTTAGATATAACTATATAACTTAAACTACAATTAAAACTATAAAATTGTGAGTATATATGTATATATACATATATATTTATAAAACACAGCAGAGTGATTTTTAAAAAATAATTCCATGATATTCATTAGTTACAATATACACTTACAGAGTCCATTTAAAAAGGGATGGAAATTGATTGATTACTTCCAGGATGCTAGAAGGCTTTGGGGCTCTGGTGGTCTGAGATCATCCATCCCTCCATTTGCTGCGCTTATATACCTTTAAACAAATCCTGACTCTGAGTCAGTTCTATTCCAAGTAATAAAGAAAATAAATTTCAAATGGCACAAGATCAAAAGTACAAATTCAACCCAGGTGGTCTTTATTATATGCCAGGTCTTTGACCAATAATGTGACTGCCAGCATAAAGATGAATGAAACACAACTGACTGTTTCTTAGTCTCTTTTGATTTCAGAAACTGGATCTCCTTGAGAGGAAATCAAATTATGTCTTTGGAAGTAATCTTTCTTTTAATATGCATTTATCAATAGTTTCCTCTCTCACTGTCTTTCTGTCTTTTAAATGGTCACATTATATTGCATTTTTATAGTAAATATGCAGGATTCATGTCTGAATTCAAAATCAGCATTACAGATAAAGATAATATCATTAAAAAGTGAGAATAATGATTGTGGTTTTGGTGACAGAGGAGAAGGTCACATTGTTCAGAGAGGGGAAGAATAAAAAGCCTCATTAAGCCATCATTTTTGGGTAGAATTCTCTTCCTGGATAGTGGAATGTATTTGTTTTCAAAAAACCTTTGATAATGGACATAAAGAACACACTTGAAAGTTAATGGATTCAGTGACATAGACCTACTACCTGTTCTATCCAACTTTTATTTGGGAAAAAAATATGGATAGTTCAGCACAGATATGTTTTAATCTTTGTCCAATTTGAGCCATTTTTTCCCAGGACTGCTCCATTTCCATAAGCTTCCTCAACTGTTCAAAGAAACTTTTGAATTCATGAGGATTTTTTCCAACCCCAAATCCCTTAGCCAACTGGCAGAATTCAATCACAGTCTCTGTCTGTTCTAATGTTCTAGATGTCCTGGTTGAGGTTAGCATTAGTAACATGAATAGCTATCATGTATACTGTGTTGCCAGTTTGTATTTTCCTACATAGTATCTTGTATAGTTCTTACATTAAATTTGTAAGTTATAATATTGTTCTCTTTCCTACTTTGCAGATAATAAGGGAGACATTGTTGAAACAGTATTCTCTGCTTTTTACTTCACCAACTTTAGAACTTCCTATGATCTATTAACATTCCTTCTTGCAAAGCACTTGGAACGGTGCCTGACATAGAGTGCACTCCATGAATTCATATTGTTGATAAGTCTTTGCTTCTCAAATTGGGGGGCACACAACCTAGACCTAGGTGGGTACCCAGGGCACCCAATTCAGTGCATGTTATTGGATTATCAATTTCACTTCATAGTAAATAATCCAAGTATTATTTTTGTTCATAAAATAGCTTGGGGTAAAACATAAGATTTTTATGAATTTAAAGATAACATATGAGACATGAACAGACTTCCAGCCTTGCAGCATGCTAATTTGATCTACACCCCTGACTCTCTGAAGTATACAATCTGTTGGAGTCACTTTAGCAGGAAAATTGAAAAAAACCCACTGTAGGTGTTCTGCCATCTTATTCCAGGCTCTGGAGGACTCTGTTAAGTAGTGACTGGCATGGTCTGACTCAGCCAGCCGTATCAGGCACCCTGACCTTGACCCAGTTCTTGAGAGATGCTGATGGGATAATGAAGGTATCTCAAGAAGTTCTCCTGTCTTTGAACATCTACCTCTTTAAAGAGCCTTACATTTTTTTATCTTTAATTATACATTTTCAAAGCAAATTTCCAGGAACAACTTATTTCAATTTGCTGATTTTATAGATTAGGAAGCCGAGAATCTAAGACGTAGAGTGATTTGCTCAAGGTCACATAAAAATATTAAAACAGAATCTAAGTGGGTCTTCATTTCTTATTCCTGGCCCAGTGCTATTTCTTCTTTCTTTATTTGATTATCTGTCAGTAGAAAGCAATTATAGAATCTAGGAGGAAAACACCAAATACACTAACAACCAAAGCAAAGAGAGGTCAAGATCAGAGCCATTAGAGTGGGATTATATAATGTCAATTTGGGGGAGTGAGACATGGAACACATGGAGATGTCCCAGTGAGAGATCCTTCCCTACCTCTGACAACCTCTGTCAATAGCTAGGGGGTCCAGCATTGCCAGAGGGGAAGTATTCCAGTGAATCTTGGGTATCAGTGACTCTGATGATAAAGAAGAGTAATGCCAAGAGGAAGAGAGTCATCCAGAAAGGTGGAGAGGGAAAACCTAAACTTTCCACAACATTAACACAGGGTGGCAAACTACTTGTTCTCAAAGGAAAAAAAAAACAAACAAAAACAAAAACAAAAACAAAAACAAAACCTCTACCCACCAACCCTACCTCTGTCTGTGAAGCTCTCCAGGACCTCAAACCCAATTCCTTCCTGGCTTCTTTGCAGAACTAAAGCAAACACACTGAGCACAGTTTACCAGAAGCAGTCAATGATGCCCCAAGGAGCAGTATCCCTGAACTTGCAATGCTGTCAGCAGAGAAAATGCTGATGTGATGTTTGAAACCAGAGTTCAGGAGAGAAAGCAATCAGGACAGGAAAAAAAAAAAATAGAAGTAGCAATGTTTCATGTGGATCCCTTTTAATGTCACCAAGCAACGGCACTATGTTCCAGCATCAAACTGAGGTAGTAATTAAAACTGACATCTAAGAATGACAATTTCCAAATCTCCCTAAAATGATTAAATAGTCCAAAGTGACCATCTATTCTATTCCTTGCTTCCAACTATCTGAAGTGAGTTGGTATGCTTTCATGGGAAGCCTACAGTCACAGGATCTATTGCTAATAAAAGCAGCCATCTACAGTTTGCCCTGTGCCAGGCACTATTCTTGCACTTTTAATTATATTGTCTAGGTTAGTTGGGTTATTTGATCCTAACCACAAGCTTGTAAGGTAGATGTTATTTCTAATAAACAAAAAGGTGACGCTCAGGGAATATAAATATATCGCCCAAAGTTTTGTGGCTACTAAGTGGTGGGGCTGAGATTCCAGCTCCCAAGGTTGTGTTCTTAAATCTATACCCTGCAGGCAGAAGATTGTGCAACAGGGAATTTATGGGAACTAAACAGTTACATTCCCTGTCTTCACGGAGCTCACTGTTAAGCAACAAAGACAAGCAACTGACTACCCAGGCAAACCCAGTTCAGGTGGTAACTTCTTTGATGGGGGCATCAGGAGATCTAATGGGAACAACAGGCAAAGCCTTTACCCTGGGTAAGGGAGTCAGGGAAGGGTTTCTCTGCAGTAATATTCAATTAGTCATCTGAGAGATGAACAAGAATTAGTCAGTGATGAGGTGGGCTTCTACAGAGGAAACAGAAGGTACTACGACTTGCAGAGGAGACAGACTGAGCATTTTCAGGCAAATGAGGACATTTCAGTATGATAGGAGTGTGGAAGGTGAAAGGAAGGAGGAAAAATGCAAAACTGGGAAAGTACACAGGAACCAAACCCCAAGGGGCCTTATGTTACTGTAACAAACAGGAGCGGGAGGGGGTACTCTCTTTCCGGTTCTTTTTTTATTTTTATTTTTTTTATATAACAAATAGGCAGCGTTAGATGATTTTGCTTCCTTTTTTATCTAACATATGGAGATGCAATTGTTGACACATTTGTTCAGCATTGGTAAGCAATTTATCAGCATATTGGCATTCTAGACTTTTGTTCTCATTCCAGCGTAGCTTTTGGAAAACTCTTGAAAGGGAAAAATGTTTTCTCTGGCCACATTGTTTCTCTTAATGATTATTTCTGCAGCATCAGGATCACCTCTTCCAGATTCTGCTTTAACCATAAGATCTCACAAAATAACTCGAATGGTTGCAATGGATTGATTCTCAAATATGTAACCCAAGGAGGCAACAGAGCTTGACATGGGTAAGAGCAGAGTGCAGAAACAAACTGGATGTTCAGGCTATAACACTATCCAATGTAGAACCTTGTGCAAGTGGCTTAGCTCCTTTGTGCCTTAATTTTATTGTCTATAAAATGAGGACTATAATAGCAACTACCTCTTAGGTATATAAAGATGACTAAAAGATTTATTATACGTCAAGCACGTGAACAGTATCTGGCACATAACAAGTACTTAAAAACACTAGCTGTATTTTTCACAGCTAGACACGAGCTGTATTTGTCACAGATAGAGATTGTGATGTGAGCAAAGTACTATGGAAATATAGAGAAAGGAACAATTTATTGGGGGTAGAAAAGTGTTCAGGAAAAATATCACAGAAGATTTGGAATTTTCCAAGTTTCTTTTGAAGAAAAGACAAAGATAATGCTATATTCTCCCACTCCAGCATTAAAGCAAGTAATTCTGTTTTTGGAGGAGCCATTTATTGCAACTTTCTTGAAAGATGATTGTATCCTATAGGAGTGGTAACCTGGTCAACCTGTCACTAATGTAGCAAGCCTCAGGACAACATTTGTTTAAATCATGTCCTGAAAGTTGGTGTGTGCTCTCATTTTAAGAAAATATTATTTATAAAATCTAAACTTGAACAATAAGACACTGGCCACATTTTAGCAGAACTATTTATTTTACTTTATGAAATGATTTTTAGCAAGAGTTTTTTAAATAACAAACTCTCCTTGAATATTAATTTACAACATCTCAATTTGTACCTTCCATTACACTGAAAAGACATGAGCTGTAAAATTTGAGATACACAACTATGTGTCACTGAGCAACTGAATAACATTATTTCTTTCTTTCTTTCTTTTATTTTTTGATTTTTTGAGACAGAGTCTCGCTGTGTCACCCAGGTTACAGTGCAGTAGCAGGATCTTGGCTCACTGCAAGCTCCGCCTCCTGGATTCACACCATTCTCCTGTCTCAGCTGCCAGTGTAGCTGGGACTACAGGTGCGTGCCACCACGCCCGGCTAATTTTTTTGTATTTTTAGTAGAGACGGGGTTTCATTGTGTTAGTCAGGATGGTCTCAATCTCCTGACCTCGTCGTCTGCCCACCTTGACCTCCCAAAGTGCTGGGATTACAGGCGTGAGCCACCACGCCCAGCCCTGAATAACACTATTTCTATTTTTTACAACAACTGTAAAATATGTGATGTACATATTATTACCCATGTTTTACAGTTAAAGAAATAGAGACTCAGAGAAGTTGAGAAATTTGCCTTAGTTTACAAAACCAGTACACAAAAGAGCTTTGATTAAAGACTAGGTTCCAATGCCTATGCTCTTCCCTGCATTAGACAATGTTCAAACACACAGATTGAAACATTATCTAGTAGGAATTATCGTTTATTTGATTTCCTAATCTCTCCATTAAACAAAACAAAACAAAACAAAACAAAACCTTCAGGACATTAAATCAGAGGAGGTTTTCAGGTTCTAATTTGTTTTTGCCGAAGCCGCCTTGCTACTTTTGGTTCTCCCCTTAGGTTTGGTTTCAACATAAAACCACAAGTTTAGCTTTCTGCTCTTACCTAATTCAGCTTTCCACCTCACTTAACAAAACACCAGCTTGATGATAGAACAGTCTCTGCTTTCCAAAACATAAGCCAGTGAGTGGAAATTTTACTCAATAACCCAATCCCTTTAACTCTAATTAAGCCTATTTCAAGCCTCTGTCTAAATTTGGTACTGACAACTTAATTGGTTGTCCAAGGAAATAAGCGAGGAGAATGCTTTCCCTGACTAGGTTGCTCTAGGACTGTACTTCTTTCTACATTAGCAAGAAAGAAAAATCCCTGAAGTATAAACTATTCCTGGTGTAGTAGAAGTTTTCCACAATATTTTTAGTTTTTTGGGGGGTCACTTTTGGAAATTAAATTTAGCCATTCTTAGGTTAATATCAATCATTTATTTTTCTTTATGGTTGATGTTGCTGAACCTTTACCTTGAATTTATTTTACAAAGAATTACCTTAACTACTACCCCAAAGAAATAATTCTCAAAATGTTGTCTAATCATATCATATCACTTATTCCATATCAAGCTGTTCTCAGCCTGTTCAACTAAGATGAAATTACTCCACAGATTATCTAGAGTTGGATCCTGTCTTGCAAATTTGATTAACGCATTACGTGTTTCCTTTAGGAGGCAAATTACAGAAAAGCTGTGTGTGTGTGTGTGTGTGTGTGTGTGTGTGTATGTTTGTGTGTGTGTGTATGTTTGTGTGTAGATATGTGTGTGTGTATGTTTGTGTGTGTGTGTATGTTTGTGTGTAGGTGTGTGTGTGTATGTTTGTGTGTGTGTGCGTATATCTGTAATTTATTTGGCCTCAGCCCAGGGGGTTAAGGGATCTATTTGGATCTCAGCAACACAAGTTTTCTAGGGAGGGATAAGGAGAATAATGGAGGCTGCAGAGAAAAGGGACCACCTATATACCATTGGTGGGAATGCAAGTTAGTTCAGCCACTACAGAAAGCAGTTTGGAGATTCCTCAAAGAACTTAAAGCAGAATTACCATTTGACCCAGCAATCCCATTACTGGGTTTATACCCAAAGGAAAACAAATCATTCTACCAAAAAGACACATGCACTTGTATGTTCAATACTGTGCTATTTACAACAGCAAATATTGGATAAAGAAAATGTGATACATATATACCACAGAATACTATATGACCATAAAAAAGAATGAAATCATATTCTTTGCAGAAACATGGATGCAGTTGGAGGCCATAATCCTAAACAAATTAACACAGAATCAGAAAACCAAATACTGCATGCTCTCATTTATAAGTGAGAGCAAAACACTGAGCACACATAGACATAAATACAGGAACAATAGAGACTGCAGACTACTAGATGGGGGAGGAAATAAGGGGAGTGTGGGTTGCAAAACTACCTATCAGGCACTGTGCTTATTACATGGGTGACGGGATCCATACCCAAAACCTCAGCATCATCCAGTATTCCCACATAACAAACCTCCACATGTACCCTCTGTACATAAAAGTTGAAGTTTAAAAAGTAATAATAATGAAACATCAGCTTCAGAACCTCTGCAAAGCTCCCAATCTTGGCAAGTAATAACTATGAAATCCTTTGTCTCCTCCCTAAATTAGTCTTCCTAATGAAGAAACTCATGGTGGGATCACTGACAAAGTTTAAAAGAAACATTTAAGAACTAAAAGGGGCCTCAAAAATTACCTAGCCCACCGGCCCACCTTTACTGATGAATTTACTTAGATGCAGATAAAAGAATTGCCCAGGGTCATAGAGGCCGTCAGAAAACCAGCTCTCTAACATTTAGTCTACTGCTGCACCACCAGAAGCTAGGTACCCTGCTGGTTTGTTATGGTCTATATGTGCTATCAGTTAGTATGCTGTTCTTCACTTCTTACAGCCAAGCATTGAGACAGTGAGAGGTAAGAATTTATTTCATTTAGGAAATGAAAGATTCTGCAAGGTAAGACAGTATCCTAGAGGTAGAATGCTCTCTTGCCTTTTAAACTTCCGATATGGTTGGGTATGGTGGCTCACACCTATAATCCCAGCACTTTGGAAAGCCCAGGCGGGAGGATTGCTTGAGACCAAGAGCTGGAGGCTGCAATGAGCAATGATCTTACCACTGCCCTCCAGCCTGGGTGACACAGCAAGACCTTATCTCAAAAGGAAAAATCCGAAACAAACAAAAGAAAACATACACAAAAAATTCCAATATACTTACATTGGTATTTAGGAGTTTTACAATGTAATTTTATGAGGTTTTCATTTGAATGGAACGTATAACACCTAAAAATGAGAAAATTAATATGGTGGAGTAGAGATCAGGTTCTTTACATCCAGAAGCCTGCATGATAGGTCACAGGTAGCACCAAGATGTTTTCTTTCTGCTTGCTTCTGATTTGGAATCCATGTATCACATCCCATGCTTGAGAAATCTCTAGATTGTAAGTGATCTGTATTGTCTGGTTTGGGAGTTCAGGGTTTCCCCCCTCATTTGGATCTGTGTTTCTTGCAGGAGAGGGATATTGGTATCATAGACACTGAACATGGCAGGCATGGAACAGGTGCAAGAGTCATTGTTGGCTGTGGATCTTTCTAAGCAGGTTTCTCTGTCCTGTGAGTAGCTTGCACCTGTCAGTGCTGGGATCTTTATATCTGTTTTGTGCTGTCCCTGGTCAATTAAAAAATTGATCTAATATTCCAATTCCCCTTCCCATTGCTTCAGCCTGTCAGAGCTTCTAACATTTTTCTTTTTCTAAATTGCTGTGGCCAGGGCTTGGTTTTAACAAAACTATAATGTTGGGCAACTCGGTCCTCACCTCTATCTCCACCTTCTGTCTTCTTTCTCATGTCTGGCTCCCCCTGTCACATCTCTGCAGGAATGAGGTCTCCACTGAGATATAAGTTCATATCAGTGGACAAAGCATCATTTGTGCATTCAATTTGCATCCAACAAGTATTTGCTGAGCACTGTTCCAGACATTAGCTATTTGTCTAACAAATTCATAATTTCTGTCATAGGCTCATATTCCCTTATACAATTTCCACAATTTTTGCCAAGTCATCTAAAAAATAACCAACTTTGTATTTTTCATTGAAACTAATTTACTGTTTACTTAAGTTAACATCAAAAGTAGATTTTAGAATTTGTAATTCTCATCAAGAAGACAAAAGCACTGGCTGTTAACTCTGCTTCTACATCAAACCTAGGAAATGCTAGAAAATACATAGCTTGGGTGAATGTGGAGTTTCTCCTAACAAATGGTACAAAACTGTGAAAATACCTTAGGAGTCTTAAAGTCTCTGCGTGTCTTTTTAGGTGAAGGAAATAGCAACCTGGAGCAACCAACAGGGAGAGGATTGGAGTGGATGTTTCTAGGCACATTACTATGGTTTGGCTGTGACTCCACCCAAATCTCGAATTGTAGCTCCTGTAATTCCCATATGTCATAAGAGGGACCCAGTAGGAGGTAATTGAATCATGGGGCTGGTATTTCCCATGCTGTTCTCATGATAGTGAATAAGTCTCATGAGATGTGATGGTTTTGTAAAGGGGAATTCCTCTGCACATGTTCTCTCTCTTGACTGCCACCATGTAAGATGCGCCTCTGCTTCTCATTTGCTTTCTGCCATTGTTATGAAGCCTCCTCAACCATGTGGAACTGTGAGTCCCTTAAACCTCTTTCTCTTACAATTTACCCAGTCTCAAGTATGTCTTTATTAGCAGCATGAACAGACTAATACACACACCCTCACCTCCTTCTCTCAAGTTGTTCTAAGCAGCCCAGGCTAGAATACATGACCTGAGTGTAACTCCAGTACAGTAATGTAAAATTTGGCTGGCACTCACCAGAACTTGAACTTCCCAGATTCCTAAAAAGAAAGAGATTAAAATGAACAACTACACACTACCTTGAAGACCTACTCTGGATTATCAGATTGGCCCCATCTGTAGTATGATTAGGAAGGCTGTAATAAAAGCTAGACATAAATGAGTCTCGTCAAATCCAGCCAGAGCCCTGTTGGAATAGATAGCTGACTATTATGTTTATTCATCTAACAGATATTTACAGAATGGTTGCTCGATAGCCAGGCATTGTTCTGAGTGCTGAAGATAGTATTAAACAACACAAAGTTCCCACCCACAAGACAAGTTAAAGCAGAAAAATAGCCAATAAATATGTAGTAATTGGATAACTTCCCGTGAGTGTTGTTCCCAATATTCTCCCCATATTCAAAAGAGAGCCTGGTATGATAGGACAATTGATATCCCAGGCATCAGCATATGACCAGAAAAAAGTGGAGGTGGCAAAGCAGATTATATCAATAGGCAATCCACCTAGAGATATAGCTCCCCTTCCTCAAAATCACAGATATAACAAGCCTAGGGTTAGATTTTACACTTCCCAGATTACAGGTGATAATTTAAGGGGGCTAACTCTGGAAAAGGAACACTGATATGGTAACAGTATGCTTTTTTTAAAGTCACTAAATATTTAATGAGTGTGACAATACAAGGCAACAACAACAACAAATATACTAATGAAAGCAGAACTAACAGAGCAGAAAGAACAGAAACTTTGAATAAGCATAACATATCCTTAGGGAAACATATTGCAAACGTGAACAAAGAACAGATGTTTATAAAAAGAAAACCAGTTGGAGCTATTGGATGGGAAAAAAATATAAGTATTTAAATAAAGAATTCAACAGAGAAATGAAATAACCGAATAAATGCAAAGAGTTTGTTTATGGGTTGGAAAATCACGGAGATTTTCCCAACTAAGGAGATGTCATAAATAGGCAGAAATTTTTTTTTAATGTAAGATGTATGGGAAATCAAATTAGAATGAACACTTTCATCTTATAGGAATCCTAGAAGGAAATATTTAAAAGACAGTGTAGGGGCTGGACGCGGTGGCTCACGCCTGTAATCCCAGCACTTTGGGAGGCCAAGGCAGGTGAATCATGAGGTCAGGAGATCGAGACCATCCTGGCCAACATCCTGGCCCATCTCTACTGAAAATACAAAAGTTAGCTGGGCATGGAGGCGCACGCCTGTAGCCCCAGCTACTCAGGAGGCTGAGCTAGGAGAATTGCTTGAACCTAGGAGATGGAGGTTGCAGTGAGCCGAGATAGCGCCACTGCACTCTAGCCTGGTGACAGAGGGAGATTCCATCTCAAAAGAAAAAAAAAAAGGCAGTGTAGGAAGATAATCTTTGAAGAAATAATGGATATTTTCCAGAACTAAAGAAAGACATGACCTTAGATTGAAAATAGCTTCAGAGTGTAAAGCAGCTCACAATAAACAAACAAATAAATAAAAACACAAATCCAGACACACCAGAGTAAAATTTAACAATGAAGAACTTCCACAAAGAAAAAGCAAATAAAAGCCATTTCCCATAGTTGTGAGAAATGACATCCAATTTCTCGAAAGCAGCAAGACAATGAGGTCATGCATTGTTGAAGTACACTGGAAGGAACTGATTCTAGATAACTCAAAAAATATCTCATTTAAATCATACAGTGAAATAATTTTTTTTACCTTAACACCCATAGACCTCATCTGAATTATTTTTTAGAGTACATTCTTTAAAGAGAATGTAAATTAGGCCACAAGGAGGCAATAATTATGGAAAACAGGAATAAATAAGGACACTAGTAAAGATTGTTTGTTTAAATAAACAGTGATTAAAAGGAAATATGCATCCACAAGGCTTAATCTACAATGTAATGACCTATCAGCACTGGTATGATGAATTGTAGTAAAGACCAAAGAGAAATAAAAGCCAAGGTTCTTAACATGTAAGAGAGGGAGACATAGGCATTAAATAAATTGAGACATTGCCCAGAAAAAGAAAATGATATGCTTTAATAAGTGAATTATAGCCATCAGAGAAATTCAATGAAATACATAATTTTATACAAGCAATGGAAACAAAAGGAAAAGAGAGAGAGAGGAAGGAGGGAAGGAAAGAAAGAAAGAAAGAAGGAAGATTGATCCTATCTGTAAGAATTAGAAACAAATAAAAAAGGTAGTGGAAATAAATCCTAGTTTATTTTTATTATAATAAATAAAATGCATTAAAGTTACAGATTTTTAAAAACAGACTCATAAGATTTAAAAATCTAGCTTTTTTTACTCTAAAGATAGAGAAAGGTTGAACATAAAGACATGGAGAAAGAACTAGGAAGAAAATAAAGCTGGGATAGTTATACTTTTACTATCAAACAAAATCAAATAAAAAGCATACAAACAGATGTATATGTATGTGTACATATGTGTCAGAAATGTCATAGAACAGAACTTAGTACATTGTATGTGCTATAGAAGAGCTGGTTGTAATTATCATTAATATTTTATTTAATATTAAAAGACAAATTATAGGCAAATTTCTTAGGTGTATAACAGTCTACTGGATGATTTCAAATGATTTACTTAAACATTCTGCTATCAAGGAGGTGAAGCAAAACTCCCTACCTTTATGTATGGCCCACTCATGATGATTTTTTCCAGAGTACAGGATGGAAAATAAGAAAAAATTGTAACTTTGCAGTGGGGAATCCTGACAAACACTCTCAACCAGCTGATCCAGATTCCTACCAAAAGATGAAAATAGCACTCTACCCTTGTGATCTTTTCCCTCCAAATCCATAATCCCAGTCCAATCATGAGAAAAACATCAAACAACTCCCAGTTGAGGAAAATTCTACAAAATACCTGATTAGTAGCTTTCAAAACTGTCAAGGTAATCAAAAATGATGAAAATCTGAGAAACAGGCAAGCCAAGAGGAACCTGAACCTGAGGGAACATGATGGCTAAATGTATGTGGTATTCTGAAGATAATTCTGGTACAGAAAATGGGACATTAGGTTAATTAAAAAAAAAAGGAAATTTGAATAATATATACACTTTAGTTAATAATGTGTCAATATTAGTTGATTAATTGTAACAAATGTACCATAGCACTTTAAGATGTTAACAATAGGGATACTGGTTGTGGGGTGTATTGGAACTCTGTATTATCTTCACAATGTTTTTATAAATCTAAACCATTCCTAATTTTTAAGTTTATTTTTTAAACGCTAGTTAACAGATTTGTTTTTTAAAATAGAGTCATAGTTCTAAATGTATTAGCTAAATCTATAAAACTCAGAAGAAAACATACAAGTAAATCTTCATGGCCTTGGATTACACAATGATTTCTAGATGCAATGTCAAAAGTGCTAGTCACAAAAGAAAATAAAAATGGATCAACTGCACCACAATTAAAGCTTGTATTACAGCCAATGCATCAAGAAAGTGAAAATACAACTTACAGAATGGGAGAAAATATTGGCAAGCTTTACACCTGATAAGAGAATTACATCCAGAATATATATAGAACTTCTTTTTTTTTTTTTTTTTTACTTATTTATTTATTTATTTATTTATTATTATTATACTTTAAGTTCTAGGGTACATGTGCATAATGTGCAGGTTTGTTATATATGTATATTTGTGCCATGTTGGTGTGCTGCACCCATCAACTCGTCAGCACCCATCAACTCGTCATTTACATCAGGTATAACTCCCAATGCAATCCCTCTCCCTCCCCATGATAGGCCCCGGTGTGTGATGTTCCCCTTCCCAAGTCCAAGTGATCTCATTGTTCAGTTCCCACCTATGAGTGAGAACATGCGGTGTTTGGTTTTCTGTTCTTGTGATAGTTTGCTAAGAATGATGGTTTCCAGCTGCATCCATGTCCTTACAAAGGACACAAACTCATCCTTTTTTATGGCTGCATAGTATTCCATGGTGTATATGTGCCACATTTTCTTAATCCAGTCTGTCACTGATGGACATTAGGGCTGATTCCAAGTCTTTGCTATTGTGAATAGTGCCGCAATAAACATACGTGTGCATGTGTCTTTATAGCAGCATGATTTATAATCCTTTGGGTATATACCCAGTAATGGGATGGCTGGGTCATATGGTGCATCTAGTAGAACTTCTATAACTCAATAATAAAAAGATAAATAGCCCAATCAAAAAGTAGGCCAAGGATCTGATTAGACATTCCTTTAAAGAAGATATACAAATGTCCAACATTTGTATCATTAGTCATTAGGAAAACACTTATCACAACCACAATGTGATAACTCGTCACACCCACTGGGTGGCTAAAATCAAATGTTCTCTAGGATGGGGAGAAATGAAAAAGAAAGTCTGTATATTGTTGATGGGATTGTAAATGGTACAGCTGCTTTGAAAACCAGTCTGGCAGTTCCTCAAAAGGTTAAACATAGAGTTACTATACGATCCAACTATTCTATTCTTAAATGTATGCTCAAGAAAATGAAAACGCATGTTCACACAAAAATGTGGAAGGCTGGAAGCAGTGGCTCACGCCTGTAATCCCAACAATTTGGGAGGCCAAGGTGGGCAGATCACCTGAGGTCAGGAGTTCGAGACCAGCCTGGCCAACATGGTGAAACTCTGTCTCTACTAAAATTACAAAATGTAGCGAGGCATTGTCCTGTGCACCTATAATCCCAGCTACTGGGGAGGCTGAGGCAGGAGAATCACTTGAACCTGGGAGGTAGAGATTGCAGTAGGCAAGATCATGCCACTGCACTCCAGTCTGGGTGACTGACCAAGACTCTGCTCAAAAAAAAAAAAAAAAAAAAAAATGTGTACACAAATGTCTCTAGCAGTATTATTCATGAGACCTAAAATACAGAAATAACCCAAATGTCTACCAGCTGATGAATGGATAAACAAAGTGTGGCCATTACATAGAATGGTATATTGTTCGGCAATAAAAAATGAAACACTGATTCATTCTACAACATGGATGAACTTTGGAAACATTATCCTAAGTGGAATAAGTTACACACAAAAGACCTCATATTGCATAATTCCATTTATATGAGTTGTCAAGAACTGGCAAATCCACAGATAATGAAAGCAGAGTAGTGGTGGCCGAAGGCTAGAATTAGGAGGGATTGGGAAGTCGCTGTTAAGGGGTATGAGTTGCTTTCTGGGGTAAAGAAAATATTCTAAGTTAAAGAGTGCTGAGGCTTGCACAACTCTGTGAATAAATTGAAAACCACAGAACTGTATACTTTAAGGCATAAATATTAAGGTATGTAATTATATCCCCATTAAACCATTATTTATTTAATTTTTTAGAGGAAGCATTTAGAAAATTGAAGACCACACGCATCATGTTTAATTGAGTAAACAGAGAACACATCTCTTCTTTGACCCACATTAACCATTCTTCAAAACTAATTATGTATCAGGTTACAAAGGAATTTCGAGAAACTCAAAGAATCAACACCACACACATTATGGTCTTTGACATAATGACACAAAATTAGAAATTAATAACAATAGAACACATGAACATTTCCACGCTTCTAAATATCCCATGGGCTGAAGAGAAAATCAAAAGTAAAATTGTAAACTATTACAGCTAAACAAAATAAAAGCTGTGTATTTTGAAATGTATGATATGCTCCTAGAGGGTACCAAGAAGAAAATACATATATAGCTTTGACCATAATTATCAGAAAATAAGAAAGGCTGGACATACATGAGGTAAATGTCCAGCTCATTACTCCAGAAAAATAGAAATAGGCCACATTTAAAAAGGCAAAAATAAATAAAAGAGTATAATTGAGGCCAGAAATCAATGAAGTAGAGAACAGAAATACAAGATAATTAAAAAGAAGTTTATTCTTTAACAAAACAAATAAATAAACTTGTGGCTAAGCAGATCAAGATGAAAAGGAAAAAAATATATAATAGGCAAATTAACAAAATGTGAAAATCTGTATGTAAAATATAGCAAGTTGCATAAAGACCAAAATGTAGTGAACAATTATATGTTAACAGATTTGAAAATCTAATTAAAGAAATACATTTATAGCAAAACACAAAGTGTCAAAATTAGCATAAGAAGATAAAACATGAAAGAACAATGATCGTCCAAAAAATTGAAATGGTAATAAAGAATAAATGCACCCCTGACATACACACACTTCCTCCTCATCCATCATACATTTTCTGGCTCAATTTTTGGCTACTAGTTCTTCCCCTCCAGCCCACTTGCAGACTGCTGCTTGACTGCTCTCTTTAAATAGCAAATGAGATTGTGTCCTGCATGCTTATAGCTCTGAACTGACTTCCTGTAGATTAATGGAAAAGTTCATAATATTTGATTTGCTGTTTGCCCCAATTGTTTTGAGGTATAGTTCTTTAATAGATCATGCTTTTTCACCTTTCCATGCCTTTTCCCATACTTTTCCTTTTCCCTGAAATACCTGTTACAACCTTCTCATCATCTCTCAAATTATTTCTTATCCCTTAGAACTCTTGTAATATACAACCCACCCCCAGTCTTATTGAGCTTCGCTCATTTTGCATTCTTGATGCAATCTACACATAAGTAAGTAGCATTTGCTCTCATAGATGTAAAACCATCATCACTTGACATAAAGGGAAGGTAGGTGAAAAACTAGATATTTTTGACATTATATTTTAAACGGGTACTGTGGCTTGCTCTTGACTTTCCACTTGCTGTCTGCTCTCAGTTATTAAAAAATATATTACCACAAGTGAGAGTGGTAAAAACTAGCACTAAACAGAGATTTTTCTCTTTGATGTTATAGGAGGATAGAGAGAGAGAGTGAAAATTATAAATGGAATAATTTCCTGAATTTCACTGGAAATCATTTTATGTCCTATACATAGAAGCACAGAGATGTACCGAAGATATGGCTTAAACCTTCAGAGAGTTCATGCAAAATGCCACTTTTGCTATGACATTCTTGTGTGGGACACTTCAGGATAAAACAAAACAAACAAAACAATGATATGAACCTACCCCTCAAAAAAATCCATCTGCAACGGAAATATTTCAGCCTAGAAGGAACTAATTGAGGGAGAGAAAATAGGACTTTGTAGCTCCCTTTAATTTATACCCTGTAAACATGTAGTGGGATGCCTGCTCTTGAGTTTGGCAACGGCTGTTAATTCATGATCATGAATAGTGAAGCACCCTCTAAAGGCACCCTGTGGTAATGAACTTGCTATAGCAAGTTTAATCCTGGACAGAGATGAAAGAGGCTGATCTACCCAGGCAGGCATTGTCCTTATTTTCCTTCAGGACTTCATGCAAGTCTCTCTCAGGTTAAATACTTGCTGATTAGGGCTACTGTGTCCAAAAATGGGACTGTATTAGTCTTTGATAGAAGAGAGATATAATTTAAACATAAGCATGCAATACTTTTGAGATTCCCACGTTTCTTTTGATGATAAGATTAGATTTAAAGACATTATTGAAATGCACATAATTTTCAGGTCAAAGCCCCTCCCAATGTTGTCATTTTTCAGGTGTGATTATTTCCATTTTAAGTTATGGCAACTTCTTGTGGAATGTCAGTTTCATAGAAATACCATATGTTATTGAAATATAAATTTTTGGCAAAATAGTTCCTTGCAATTAAGTATCTCTTTAAAAGGAAATTTGCTGAAACCTTTATTTCTAAACCACCAAGGAATGAATGTAAGTAAGAAAACATTAAATCAGAGTGCCTGTCTTGGTAAATTATAAAATCTCAAAGTTAAAAAAACCATAGAAGTCATCAACATGATACGGAAGAAAGAGAAGGTGAATGACAATTGTAGAATAATTTCCATGGCCAAGCCCTTTATAAGCAGGATGAGGAAACAGAAGTCCGTAAAAAAATATTTAATGTCCAAGGTCAAGCAGATATATGTGGCAGAGCAGAATACAGGGTACAGATTTGCTTGTCTCCAATTACGTTTTCCAGTGCCACACTACTAATTTCACCCAGGATGGTAACTTCTACTTTGGAATACAGTTCCTGTTTTCCCACTCACAAGCTGCATGGCCTTTGGATAAGTTTCCCACATATATTTTACAAAATTCAGGTTTATTCAAGTATAATTTATAAGGTATCTAAAATATGATTCATCCATTCTAAGTTCAATGAATTCTGACACATGCATTCAGTCTTGTAATCACCACCACAAATCAGGTTATAGAATATTTCCATCTTTGCAAAGTGTTCACCCATGCTGCTTCAGTCCTGACAAGAGAGTAGAGTCCTGTTCTTTCCTGCTATATACAAGTATTAATCCTGTAAGGGACATAGGGAACAAATAAAGGGTGGTTAAAAAAAGAAAAAGTGGTTTGGGACCTCAGGTCCACAGAAAGAACACAGCCCAGGGGATCCTGCCTTCCCTCACCCAGTGGAGCAAGGCTACCCAGACCCAGTGTTTTCCAGCCCACAACCTAGCTAAAAATATGCGGCTCAGGTAGGCATTATGTCTCCCCAGATTGAACAAATCCACCTGACAGCATCAGAGGATAAGTAGAGAAAAAAAGAGAGGGTGGGGGGGAGAGAAATGGAGGGGGCGAGAGAGAGAGAGAGAGAGAGAGGGAGACACAGAGAGAGAGAGAGAGAGATGTGATCACAGCAAGGAGCCCAAAATGGGAAGCCATTTGTCTCCATGGGTCAGAGACTCTACTCTGCCACCCTGAGGCAATGGAGCAAGCACACGAAATGGAAAAAAGAGACTCCATCACATCAAACAGCTAATCTGAGATGTCCTTTTCTCTTTGTGGGTCCAAAGCTCTTCTAACCTGCTCAGATGATGGGCAGGTGATCAGAAACCAAAAGAGTCCTAGTCACAGCAAGCAGCACCAACAGGAAGCCTCTCGTCCCTGGGGAGCTGAGGCTCTTTCTCCTTTCAGTAGATACCAGCAGAAGTATACCAGGGAACCAGCAATAGCCAGTGGCCTGGTGTAGAAGGCTTCTTTGCCCCCATGCACAAGACTCTGCTCCTCTTTCCAGTGATACTACAGCAGCTACAGGGGCAATGGTAAAGAGATCCCACCACACCCATCTCCCACCAAGAGATACCTGGAGGCCTTACCTAGGGAAATCTGTTTTATCCCCTCAGGAAGCTCCAGCAATAACCAGTGAGTCCTCCTATCAATACCAGATAGGCCAACGAGAACAAACCAATACTGCAAAGACTGTGAACATTAAACTGCCATGGGAATCATCGCCCTCAAGATTAGGACAAGACCTGTATGCTCAAATTCAATATGGTTACTCTCTGCCAAAATAAAAGATTTAAATGAGACTCAAGTTCTCCTAAAATAATAGACAAAATATCTAGGATGCAATAAATAATCACCAGTCCTACCAAGAACCAGGAATATGACAATTTAAATTTAAAAAGAAAATCAACTGATACCCAAACCAAGGTGAATCAGATGGTGGAAGCTTAAAATGATTTTAAAGTAGCTGTCATAAGAAAACTTTAAAATTAGTTATAAATTTTCTTGAAACAAATGAAAAATAGGAAATCTCAGCAAAATAAAATTGAAGTTATAAAAAAATGGAAATGATAGAGCTGAGAAAATACAATAACAGAAATCATTACAGAAAACCCATGGATGGAATCAGTAGTAGTGGAGATGACAGAGGATAGAACTGTTGAACGTGAGGACAGATGAACAGAGACTTAGTGGCCTGTGTGACAATTGCATAAAATCCAACATTCATATTATTGGAGTCCCGAGAGAGGAGAGAGAGTGGTGCTGAGAGAATATTTAAAGAAATAATACCTGAAAATTTAAATGTTGTGAAAGACACAAACCTATAGGTCTAAGAATCTGATAAAAATCAAAGTAAGTCCAAAAAAATCCACACCAAATCAATTCTACCCCCACCTCATCCTTACACTGTCTAAAGTCTTTTAGAAAAGGGGTGGTTACTAATAGATTAAAATGGTGGCTAAAGACCTAGTGCTTGTTAGAAAAAACTCTAACATGGTATTTTCCTTTGCATAATGTTGATAGTTTTGCACCACTTGCCTCCAGATAACCTTCCTGGCCTCACGAATAGCTGCTCTACTCAACTATATCTGTATCAGGTTTCCTTTTCGCTTACCTTCTTGCTGTTTTCTAAACTTCTCAAATGATTTCATGCTTTGATGCATCAGTATGTTTTATTGTTATGCTGTTCCCTTTTTTTGAACATCCTTCCTCACTTTCTACTTTATGGATCTCCACTTTGTCTTTCAAAATTCAAATGAAGTCAACTTTCAATATTTCTCTGTATCATTGCCCAATGCTGTTAAAGAGATTTATTTTTTCCTTGCTTTGTTGTGAAGTCACTTTCTGTGGGATTGTATTAAATAATTAGTAATTAGCCAGTTGTGGTATAGATATCTACTTTGGAAGGAATATTCTTTTGCTTGAGTATGAGTAGTTTCTCAAGAAATAAGACCTGTGTCTTATTTTTCTTTGTATTTCCTAAGACCTAATAATAACATTATTTGTTGACCTGAATTTACCAAATGTGGATTTAATTGTTTTGCAATATCCAGAGATATTCTTTGAAATCTCAAACATACAATTATTTTCTTTATCACTTTAACACTTTATCAGTGTTGCAGGTTGTAGGCTCTGGAAGCAGAGCAGATACTGAGAAGGAGTGTCCTGTGCAAAGTGTTTATTAGATCTATAACTTTGGAAGGAAGAGGGATGTGGAGCTGTGATGTAGTCCTAATAGAATCGTAGCTAACCTCATAGGGTTGCTTTTCAGAGCTTTCCCATATGGGGCCAAAGACTCATGTTGAGTTGTTGGGTCTTTACACCCTCATCTCAGTCGGCATTTAGATGTGGGCTGTTTCCAGAGGTCATGACTTTGGATGAGGCAACTCTCTAAAGTAATTCATACAGTTGTTGACAGCTGGAAGCTATCTGTTATCAGTTAGGGTGACAATCTTACCTTGAAAGAAAGAGGGATCTGGATGGCAAAGCTTCAGGTCTACCACAACTAGAAACAGTAGCTAATATTTATTTTGTACCATGTACCAGAATACTGCAGAAAGATTTTATGTACATTATCTTATTAATTTTCGACTTCTCTTCTCAAAGAAGATATTATTATTATTCCCATTATACAGGTAGGACAGCAGACTAAGAGGAAGTAATTCACTTGTCCGCAGTCATACAATAAGTATGTGGTAAAGCTTAGATTTTTAACCCAGGCAGTCTTATTCGAAAGCCAAATACCATTTAAGCACAATGATATCCTGTGAGATCTACATTGTACATGACTACAACTCCTTGAAACTTGGTAATCCACAAGCAGTGAAGAGTTTTCTATTAAAATAGAAAAAGAATGTCTATTTGCCTTCAAGTCTAAACATATGTGGACATATTTTGTTAAGCAGATACTTTTTGTTTGTTTGAGCCAGTGTGGTGTATTCTGATATGAGGAGAATTTCTTTTTTGGTCTTGGGCACATTCCATAGACTGACATGTCACTGGGCCAATATTTGAAGTGAGTCTTGAACTAGCCTTACCTGCCTACCATGTTTGTGTTAATGGAACGTACTGATTGAAGTTCTGAGAAGCTGTATGAAGCCAGAGTGTGCCCATCAGCATTTGTAGGTAGTCCAATTTATAACCTTCTAGGGACTAAGATGAAAGTACAGTAGTCACAAAGTTGCTCTCAGCCAAAGAGCTTTTCAAGATTATAATTCACCTTTAGATTTCCATGCAGCTGTAGGTAACTGTCAATTAGCACTGATGAATTCAGTAGTGGACCTCATTTTCCCTCGGTTATCTTTTGACGGATTTATATTAAATAATCAAATAAACTTTGAACAGGTGTGATTTCAAAGGAAAAAAAAATCCTTTGCCTTCCCAATCTTATGTGTTTATGGACATGGTAATACTGTACATGTATGTTTTTTATTTTAGAGATTTTCAGTTTTTCCGTGCCTTATCTTTTCTCATGGATAGCTGGAATAAAATAGACTGTTCCAGTTATTATTAGAGGTGATAATTTGCAGTCTAAGTGTGTTGCTATGGATACCTAAGAACCTTCCCCCCGCCCCCCAAAGACTCAGGCCTGGGAGTCAGGGCCTAATCCTGAGGTGCTTTTCAATAGCACCAGCTGTCCAGAGTCTGAAAGGCGTGGCAAATTACACCATTATTAGAGTGAAATGGTATGGCTAAGCTAATTATTTGTGGGCTTTAGACACAGGTGTTCATAAAAGGCTGAACGTGCACTCCTAATCAAGTCTGATTGGGCTAGAACAACAGCCCAGCATGGGACTATCAAAGAGTTGTTTATAGTGTCTTTCATTTAAATAATAAAAGAGGCCACTGTAGGCCTTCTGTTCAGCAGAGTTTTTAATGTTGCTCCGAGTTCCTCATTACAGGTAATCATATTTGGTGTCTCCCTTTGACTTCATCCAGTCATAGAAATCTGTTTTCTAATAATATTTTCCTTGATAGTCATACAATAATTTTAAATACATTAGCCATTCCATGACTATTTTTGGTTAATGCTACTTTTAGCAATGCAACATAACTTTACAGAATGGAAGATTAGAACTTTATCACAAAATCACAAATACTAAATCTGGCTACTGCTCATCGATAAGACTTGTTAATTCCCCAAGTATTTCCATTTTATTACCGGTAACACTTTTTCAATAATTTTTGTGCTCATAATGCAGTAGCAAGTTTGGTTCAAAATATACCTTAAAATTTTTCTCTCGTTTAATAGTATTTGATTTATCTAATATTTGAATATCATCAGTTGCTAAAATGCATGTTTGATGAGAAGTGTTACGTGGGTTCATTATGGTGTGATATTGTACTAAGAATGATTAAATACTCTTCTCAGCAAAGCAAATCTAAAGTTTTCAGTCTTTGCTTCTTTAAAAATAATGAACACTTTTTTTGATGTCCATACTTTATAAAGAAGTTTGCATTTAATAGTTACCAAACAACCATTAAACATCTAATATTTCATTTTCAAATAATAATGATGTAGTAGATTCATTACTCTGACAATTTATAAGGAATTGACTTGTCTATTTTAGTTTTCCAAGTCTAATCCAGCCCATGAGTATTTTAGAAGTTGATATGATTGGTACTGCTATATAATAATGTTGAAATACCTGGTAGGTATTTTACTTTTTTAAAAATTCTACATCCTCATAAATGCCTGTAAATTTATAAAATGTGAAAACATGTTTCTTTAAAGAAGTAGCCTCTGCTGCCAGTATTGGATGAAGATATACTTACCCACTCTCTGTAGGGAGAGAGTGGTCTATTAAGAGAGACAGATGACCTCATAAATGTGTCTATGTGCAGATCAATATGACGGCCTAATATGAGTGTAGATATACTCTTGGATGATTGAGGGAACTGAGTTTTGTCTCTGTGTCCATTCAGTCAAGGTATTCTTTCTCCTTGCAATTCTTCCATGTATGGGAGAAGGTAGTGTTCAGAAAATAATTGTAAAGTTTTTAAGGACAGTAATTAGTGGCTTTTATCTTATGCAAAAGTATAAGACTTTCTAAATTATAGGTAGAAAGCAAATATGTTGCCTTCCTACTTAGATCTGTAAATATTGTGCACAGAAAAGAGGACCCTCTGAAGTGACCTTGGCAATGAATACCTTGAAGCTGCAATAGTTGTGTGAATTAGCATTCAGTTAAATTTCGACAATTATCTACTGAACACCTACTGTGCTTGCAGGTCTGCCAGAGAACGGACTGGAATTAGACACAGGTTGGTAGTCACCAATACTAGTGCTCTTTTCTTTTCTTCTAACAAAATATAATTTTGGCTGGTCGTAGTGGATCACGCCTATAATCTCAACAATTTGGGAGGCTGAGGCGGGTGGATCACCTGAGGTCATGAGTTCGACACCAGCCTGGCCAACATGGTGAAACCCCATCTCTAGTAAAAATACAAAAACAAAATAAAAAAATTTGAGCCAGGCCAACATGGTGAAACCCCATCTCTAGTAAAAATACAAAAACAAAATAAAAAAATTTGAGCCAGGCATGGTGGCAGGCACCTGTAATCCCAGCTACTCAGGAGGCTGAGGCAGGAGAATCACTTGAACCCAGGAGGCAGAGGTTGCAGTGAGTTGAGATTGTGCCATTGCACTCCAGCCTGGGTGACAAGAGCAAAACTGTCTCAAAAAATTTAAAAATCTATAAAATATATATATATATTTATAACAGATATTTATATATCTAATATATATAACATATATATTTTTAACATATGTATATATTTTTTTCTGCTGCCATCTCTCATAACCCAGAGATATAACTAGCCAATCATTTCTCAGGAACATAACCATATCTTGCCTTTTGTGATTCTGTGGTGGTGAAAAATGCCTGTTCATTTACTATGAAAGTAACATCTCTGGTGAAGAGAAATTCTAGATCTTTGATGATGATAGTGAGTTATTTGAGTATTGGTTAAAATTGGATAGGATATGCTGTGGTAGCAAACACTCCGAACTCTCAGGAGCTAAACATGGCCAGAGTTTATTTCTGCTTACCTTACATGTTATTTAAGGTGAGCAGGTGATTCTGCTCACTCTAGTCATAAGGGGCCCAGGCTGATGGATACTGCATCTTGACTCCTACGTCTATAATCTTTACAATAGAGGGAAAGTAAATCATGGCTCTTAAAGTTTATGTCCTACTCACACAACTAACTTCTGCTCACATTTTATTAGCCCAGCACATCATATGGCCAAGCTTCAATCCAAAGGGCAGGATCAAGAAAGCAGAAAGCAGAGAAAATAGTTACTGAGCAGAAATAATGACGACTATGGCACCCTCTAAATCACTTTTTTTTTCTTTCTTTTTGGGACAGAGTCTCACTCTGTCACCCAGGCTGGAGTGCAGTGGCTCAATCTCAGCTCACTGCAGCCTCCGCCTCCCAGGTTCAAGCAATTCTCTTGCCTCAACCTCCTGAGTAGCTAAGACTATAGGCTCCCACCACCATGCCCAGCTAATTTATGTATTTTTAGTAGAGACGGGGTTTCACCATGTTGGCCAGGCTGGTCAAGAGTGTAAAGAAACTCGTGACCTCAAGTGATCCGCCCATCTCAGCCTCCCAAAGTGCTGAGATTACAGGCATGAGCCACTGTGCCTGGCCCTGAATCACTTGTTGTAAGTGAACTCTTTACAAGCTAAACTGGCTCAAGGACTAGTTACCTAACTGGTAGCTAATTAAAATGGAAACACATGAAAGTAATATAGAAGAGATTGTATCAAGATATCAGACATGTATCTACCCTTTCTTCCATTTTGAAATCTCTCAGAATGATAGAAATATAGAAAAAAATATACTATATATGGAATAGGGGGAAAGAGTCCCAAGAAAATTCTTAACATGAGTATTCATATTGGAAACAAAATGGTTTAAAATTAAATGAGTTAAACTTTCAACTAAAGAAATACACAACTATGAAATACACAAAGAGCCTGAAGGAAAATAATTAGTAAAGGTGTTTAAATTAATAATAATGAAACAGAAAATATTAAATCAGTAAATTTGATCTGTTTAAAAAAATCTGGCTCATTTAATCATCAATAAAATAGAAAAATTACTAGTAAATTTGATCGTGTTACAAAGGAACACAAAACATGCAATATTAGATAAGAGAATAAATATACATATAGTCATAAATACAGATATCGGGCAAATTTAAAGCTATGAGAAAATAATATGCACAACTCCATGCCTAAAAAATATTTACTTAATCTTGAAAAGGTAGAAATATTAATGAGATAAACAACTAAGGGAAAAAATGGAAAAGCTGTCAAAACCACCTAAAAAAAGTCACGAAGTCAAATAGTTTTGTGGATAAGTTGTGCCAAATTTCCATAATGAGAAAAATATCTTTGTTCTATGTACTATTGCAGAGCATAGAAAATGACTTAAAGCTACTAATTTTCCACAAGCCAGATGAGAGTATACATCCACAGAGAGAAAAGAAACCTAAAACCAAATCTCATTTATTAAAAAATGTGAAGTCAGGGGCAATGGCTCATGCCTGCAGTCTCAGACACTCAGGAGGCTGAGATGGGAGGATCACTTGAGCCCTCAAACTGGAAACCAGCTTGGGGAATATAGCAAGACCCTGTGTCAAAAACAGAAAAAAGAAAAATAAATCCAAAGAAAAATATTAGCAAATAAAAAATATAGCAAACAATTAGAATATTAGAATTGTATTAAAAGAGAATTACATTGGAATCAATTAGGGCTTAAGTAGAAATGCAAATTTGACTCACATCAAAAATAAATTGCTCACAAATAGGTTAAACAACAAATCTTGATAACATGCCAAATTAGAAAATCTGACATGTATATAGATTTTTTTAAATGACTTAACATTGTAAGAGTATAAAAAAAACTTTTTAAGGCTTATAAAGCAACTACCAATAAAACATAATAAACGTACTTAACGATGAAACAGTAATTCGACAAAAGTCATTAAGATGGTAACAGTGTCCACTGTCATTACTGTGAAACATGCTAAAGATCTTGATTCAAGTAATAAAATGAGAAAATGAAATGGAATAATACAATGGAGATAGCCAGAAATAAATTTCATTTGTCTATTTATCAATCCATCTACTTGATTAGAAAAACAATTTTAACCAAGGGAAAATTATACAAATTAACATTTGACAGGAAAGTAAAACATAAGAAAATTAAGAACAGAGGTGCTATATTAACTGAGGTCTTCCAGAGAAAACAGAATTAATAGGATCCTCTTTTTCTCTCATTTTAAGGAATTGGCTCACATGATTGTGGAAGCTGGTAAGTCCAAAATCTGCAAAGTATTTTGACAAGCTAGAGACCCAGAGAGGAGCTTATGTTGAAGTTCAAGTCGAAGATAGTCTACCGGCAGAATTCTCTCTTCCTTAGGAAATGTCAGTCTTTTTCCATTAAGGCCTTCATCTGATTAGATGAGGCCCACCTATATATGGAGAGTAACTGAGCATTATTAAAATTTTGTGGGTTTTCTCTCTTCCTAAGAAATTGAAAGAAGTTAAAAACTGGAAATTCACTTAAGAAGAAGAAGAAGAAAAAAAAACATACTTAACTTTACCCATAAGCAGAAATATAACAAATGAAACAGCGATTTGTTACTTTCTACTCATCAGAGTTGGCTAAATCTACAATTTTGATAATATTCAATGTAGACAATGATGTGAAGTTACTGGCACTCTCATCTACAGCTGGTTGGAGTAGAAATAAAGAATACACTTTGAGAGGGGATTTTACAATATCTGTCATTTAAAGTATGCATACTTTCAGACCTAGCTATATCAAATTCTAAGGATTTAATCTGTACTGCAGAAGAAACTCTTGCCCATTTGTACCAGGACAGTCATTACTTCATCATTTGTAATAAGGAAAAATTGAAAGTAATCTAAACACCCAGCAGTAGAAAAAGATACATGTAAAAGTATATGTGATGAAAAAGGCAAATCACAAAGAAGTACACATAGTATATGTGTAACGTAAGAAAGTAGATATGTGGTATAAATATAGATGAATAATATCAAAGTACCCTGGGTTGTTGTTAAAATTTCATGCTTTATCTAGAAAGGGAAAATTGTAATGTGTACATGGTGGATCTTTAATATCCTCTTTATCTTCCCGGTCTTCAAATTCATCTTTGCCTCCGCTAAGTCAAGGCTTACACAGTTATAATTGCCTCATAACATTCCTCCTTGGGAAATTTTTATTGTAACAAGAAGGGATAAGAAAGGTATATTCTCTACCAGTAGAATTTTAGAAATTAGCATTCAAGTGCAAGATGAAGGTACGGGGAGGGTGAAGTAGGACCTTTCTTGATAACCCTGAAAACATATCCCCAGACAGTAAAAACTCCGGTACTTGGAAAGGTTAGTCCTGATTGGGGATGAGGAGCACAAGGTCAGAACCCATGGGGAACAGGAAACAGTTAAGAGAGGGTCTTTCTAACTAAGCTCAGCAGTGAAAATTTTACCTATTAGACACACACAGAGTAACTAGATAAAGAGTAGTTGAGGGGACTAGTTATGGAGAATGGTAATTTTTTGGGTCTCATAAGGGCATGAAGATAATAAGGACCTGGGTAAAAACAGCCAACACCTACATAGCAATCACTCTGAGTCAGATGCCAATCTGAGCACTCCACTTGTATTATTTCATTTAATCCTCACAAAAGTCCTCGACATAAACACTGTTTATGTAATCCCCATTTTACAAGTGAAGAAAGGGAAGTAATATCACTTAAATAAGTATGTAACAGAGCAAGGACTTGAACCCACACATACTGGCTCCAAAGCGTCTGCTCATTTAGCCACTGATGGAAATGGGAAGTCAGGAAACTTAGATGTGGTGTTAATGGAATCTTTCAATATCTTTGCACTAAGGTTGTATGCTGATATGTGGGGGTAAAACAAAAAATATCTGTCAGGCGACAGGGATAGTCACTTGTGATTCCCTCAATATCCTACATCATTTCAGACCTCAGGACTTTTGCTGATGCTGGTTCTTCCTCCTTGCAAATACCTCCCCCTGTATTTTTTAACCCAATTAGAATATTATTTTCTGTATGAAGTACTTTTGTTACCCAGTGTAATGCCTACATGACATAGATGCATTTCTACCTCACCTTACCTCTGCTTATCTTTAGGATACAGGATGCCTGAGGTCAAAATTTCCCTCTTATGACTAAACTGGCTAGACTAGTGGGATCCAAGATGGTAGCTCAACCTCTGAAAAACCTCTAACTTCATTATAATTTCCATGATAAATGACACTCCCACCAGCACCATGACACTTGACACTCACCATGACAATGACCAGAAGAAACCGTAAAAAGACCAAAAGGAAAGCTGCACTCCCGTTTCAAGGAGTTCTCTGCCCATTACCAGAACAGACATGAATATTCCTCCCTTTGCTTTTAATGCCCAACCCCTTCATTAAAGCCCTGTATCTGTGACTTCCTGGCTCTCACAAGCTGAGAAGTTGATTTGTGAGCCAAGCTCTTGTTCCCAATTCCATGGCTATTGATTAAACCCTATATTGCTTGACACTTCAGTTTTACATACTGTCTTCAGGGTACTAAACGGGGAAAGACCCCATTTTAGGTGACCTACTTTAGCAGTAACACTTTCTTACTTTGCCTCTTCCTTTACATACAATTATCCAAGCCCCATTGTATTACCAGCATACTTCCAGCCTGTGATTGACAAACAGTGCATTAATTCACTGCTGAGCCTATCTTCCCACTGGGCTCCAATATCTGAGCTCCTTGAAGGCAGGAGCCTATACTGGTGAGTTAATCAGGCCCTTTCCCATGGTGAGAAGCAGAACCATACTATGCCTGGCTCAGATAATGGGGCTAATTACAAGAATACACAGAGCTGTAAGAAGATAGAAAATACTCCCAGGAGCTTCCTATTGGCCATTTCACACTGGGCCAGTGTCTCCTCCCTGATGATAGTGCTTTACCAGTCTGACGATTCAACTTTTGTCTCTCTTCTACTACACCTGATTTTTCTGATACTGACTCCCATTTTAAAATGCATATCACATGCAATTTTCCCAAGAGATTTAAATCAGTCACCATCCCGAACAATGAGCTATTGTTGACTATCATTCATGTACAATAACACCTTAGAGATCATTGGCCAGAGATCAGCTAGTCATGTTTGTGTCAGACACTGATTCCTGTACCATCTGTGATGACCAAAGAAATGCAGTCATGTAATAATACCATGGTGGCTCATGAGTAATAGACCATCTGGATGAGTTCCACCAGAGGAAGGCTTAGCTATGGAAGCAATTAAGATCACCATCTCCTATGCAATTATTTAGTTATTTGTATGTTCATAGACTCTAACATAGTCCCTCTCAAACACCAGACACTAGATATACATTGATTGAATGTGAAAGAAAATGTTCTGAAATGACGAAAGAAATATCAAAGAGAGCAAAACACTAGTGGTCTTTCTGAATTCTTTATTTATTCAATCATTTAGCAGTCACTTGTGAAATGTCTATTAGGTACAATAAATATCAGACAATGTGCTGGGTATGAGAGATGCAAAATTGAATAGGATGATGTTTCAGACTTTGAGAATTTTAGTTTAATCGAAGAGACTGGCAAGCAAACCTACTATTACAATGCAGTATTATAAAGTGATGTAGAGGATCGTCACTATATCCCAGCTTTGAGAAGCAGAGTCAGGAATAGTTTGCTCCCCCAAATCTCAAAACGAATCAGGGTAAGGGAGTGGGAAGTGAAAATAATTTGAAAATATACTTTAAGAGAGCTTATCACAGAAATCACTGAGTCAGGGAGCTGGAAGAGATTTTAAAACATTTACATTAAACCAAATTACTTGTTTCTAATTACTCTCCCTTGAACAATGGCTATACATTAAGGAAACCCTCAAGTGAGCTGAAGCCTATCCAAGCACACTTATTGGAAAATGATCAAATAGCAGGATGTGAAGAATTAAGCTGTCTTTTCCCTCTCCCTTTTTTCAAGTTAGTTAACAGGACTTTGCTACTGATCTCCTCCTCTGCAGTTAGCGATCCATATGGTGTGTACATACTGTAGACATTTAACCAAATTATCAGGTTGCTCTAGCTTTCTACCACTTTTATTTCATGGTTTCTAGATAGAAAGGCCTTGAGAAGGACAGAGTATGTGCATCAGAGAAGCTTTAAATGAATAGGTTGTTTTTTCCATGCTTTTTGTCTTCATATCACCTTCCTAGCTGAGAAGGATATTTTGAATGGTTATTAGTAAATGGAGTTGATCTTCCTATGGCTGGGGCAAGATTCTCCTGTAGAAAGTTACTAAGTGTTAGGGAAAAAAGGGGAATATGGAGATACCAAAGGCTTCTAAAATAGTGGGAAGATGGTGAGGTATTTGGAGCCATTTTCCATAACCAGAGAAAGTGCTAAGAATGTTTACCTCAGACAAATTAAAGAGAGAAAGAGGTGGATGCATGCCGGAAGAACTAGAGCATACTGTGGGCTCCGAAACATAGATTGCCATGGAGTGCTCAAGAAGATAAAATGAGGACCAGGGCCAACAATTATAGCTATCTAATACTTGAATGATCTGCCCTTATAACAGTGAATTTCCTGTTTCTGGAATTATCAAAAAGACTCCAGGAAATTATAGGAGTGACTCTGAAATGCTGTAGAAGAGATTCCTGCATTGTCATGCATAAAGGCAGGTAAGAGTGAGGCTGGTGAGGTGGCCTCTTAGAGCCCCTTCATCATTTGAGGTACAATTGAAAGCTTTGTCTTCCATGAGAGTATCTCTCAGTATCTGGTCAAAATGCTTGAAATATCCACATATATTCATTTCGTTCATGCAAATCCTTACTTGTTTCAAAAATTTTTTACTTCAGAAATTTCTATCCTTATTGAGTAGGGTATTACTGTCACTTCCTGAAGGCCTGGTTTAAAAGCAAGCATGATTATAATATCTCTTTAATGATGTCATTTGACCCCTTACAATGACCTATGTGAAAGAGGTAGATGACATATTATTCCTATTTTACAGATGAGGAAACTCATTTCAGAGGGACAATGCTACCTGGAGAAAGGAAATAGGGCCCATTAAGGTATCATGGCACATTAATATGAACACATGAATTTCCTCATCAGAGGAGCTGCAGGCTTGTGTTGGTCTATTGTGTTGGACAAACCACAAAATGTACTAACCCAATAAAGCTGCTGGGATTGGACACAGGAGCATCTTTATGGATGTGAAAGATTGGAAGGCTTTGAAATCTAAGGTCTTGCTGAGGCAGCACAAGACCACTAAGTATTAATGATCAAAAACAAACATTACCTTCTTCCCAAATTTGTATAGGGAATTTTGAGAACTTACACAATAGGAGTATACTGTAATATTAATTTACATGCATTTTCTTATATATTAGGTTGATGTAAAAGTAACTGAAGTAATTGTGTTTTTTGCCTAATAACACTTAAAATAATCCTGTGAGTATCATTATCTCCATTTGAAATGAAAACATTGGTTCATCAAGGGAAACCATTTTTAAAATAAAAGGACAAGCTACAAATTAGGAGAAGTTTGAAACCTATTGCTATACACAGTATATAAGGATTCGTAAATCAATTGGAAAAAGATAATACCTCCCTCCCCAAAAGTGTACGTTTGAGATTCCTCCAGGAAAACTTGTTTATTAAGCAAATCTGAATGTATCAAACTTAAAGTTGCAAGGAAGAATGTCCCCTTTTCCAACTCTTAGTGAACATTCAAAAGGAGGAAATTAGGAAAGGATGATTATAGAGTTTGATATCTGGGCTTAATGGTTTGGGTAGGCCTTTCAAAGCAAGAAAGTAGCTGGCATCAGGCAAAATTGATACAAAGTAATTTAGAACTGCTGAACATGATGGGCAAGGGTCTTAAGACAAGTTCTTTTGAGTAAACTATTGTCCTGATAAGAGAACTATTTTTTTTTTCCATATAAGCAAACTGCTGAAGTGAATTGGTATGCAAGTAATATGGTTTGGGTGTGTATCCCTTTCAAATCTCATGTTGAAATGTGATCCCTGATGGATGCTGGAGATGGGGCCTGATGGGAGGTATTGGATCATGGGGGCAGATAGCTCATGAATAGCTTAGTGCCATCCTCTTGGTAATGAGTTTTTAGTTTGTTCACAAAAGATCTGGTTGTTTTAGCGTATGGGACTCCTCTTCTCTCTTTCTTGCTCTCTTTCACCATGTGATACACTGGTTCTTCCTTCTCCTTCTGCCATGATTGGAAGCACCCTAAAGTCAGACCAGGAACGGATGCTGGCATCTTGCATCTTGTACAGCCTGCAGAACTGTGAGGCAAAATAAACCTCTTTTTCAAATTAGTTACCTAGCCTCAGATATTCCTTTATAGCAACACAAAATGAACTAACAGCAAGAAATTCCTGATGCTGACAGTAAAATTATGGTGACCCAAGCCATCTCATTTTTTAGTCTAAGAGCTATGTTGGGAGGTCTCAGGTTTAGTCCCCTTGTCCCCATTCTTTGTAGTCATCCCCAACCTAAGCTCTCAGTTACTTGTTTTTCTATTGTGCTTATTATTTTCTAGTTACTTTCAGTGGGTGAATCCATCGTTACTGGGAACAGAAGTAAAACATTCATTATTTAATTTCCAGATATTTTGGGATTTTTCCAGATATCAATTTCTACATTGATTTATTTGTGATTAAATAACAGAATTTATAGGAGTATAGTCCTTTTAAATTTGTCGAGGTTAATGTTATGGTCCATGGACATGTTCCACGTATATTTGAAAAGATTGTTTATTCTTCTGTTGTTGAGTAGAATATAAATGAAATTAAATTGGTTTATAGTGTTGTTCAGATTTTCCATCTCTTTACTGATATTCTATCTATTGGTTCCGCCAATGATTGAGAGAGAAGTGTTGAAATTTTGTTATAATTGTGATATTTTATTTTATTTTATTTTATTTTATTTTATTTTATTTTATTGAGACAGAGTCTTGCTCTGTTGCCCAAGCTAAAGTGCAGTGGCAAGATTTTGGCTTACTGAAACCTCCACCTTCCAGGCTCAGCTGATCCTCCCACGTCAGCCTCCCAAATAGGTGGGACCACAGGCACATGCCACCATGCCTGGTTAATTTTTGTATATTTTGTAGAGACGGAGTTTTGCCATGTTGCCTAGGCTGGTCTCAAATTCTTGAGCTCAAGTGATCCACCCACTTTGGTTTTCTGAAGAGCTGGGATTACAGATTTGAGCCATCCTGCCCAGTCATGATAATATACTTAGACTGCAATTAAAATATCCTATTTTGATTATAAATTATTTTATACAATTAATCTTTTACTTTTATGAGTTTTGCTTCATGTATTTTTAAGTTCTACTGTTAGATGCATACACATTTAATATGGTTGTGTCTTCTTGATAAATTAATCCCTTTGTGATTTTGTAATCATCCTACTGTCTGGTAATTACTATTCTTTGTTCTGAAGTCTACTTTGTCTTACATTAATTTAGCCATCTCTCTTTTGATTGTTTTCATATAATGCCTTTTTTCATGTTGTTTTTAGCATTAACGTATCTATTCTTTACAATAAAAGTTGGTATTTTATAGATGACAAATAGTTATGGTTTTTACCCTGCTTGACAAGCTCTGTCTTTTACTTGCAGTATTTAAACAAGTTACATGTAATGTTATTATTTGTATGATTGTATTTAAATCTACCATCTTACTAGCCATTTTATACTTGTCCCAAGTCTTCTTGGATCCTTTTTCTTCTTTTTCTGACTCTTGCGAATCAATTATTTTTTCCAGTGCTATTGTTCTGATAAGCTCACTGTGTATCCGGATGAGCAAATTCTTGTCCTTATAAAATAATTGTTTTTCCAAATTTTCAAACTATTTGCCTAGATAAAGTAAAGTGCAAGAATTTTCTGAAGATAACAGTGAAGTTATTTATTTCAAGGAAGAATGTCCCTTTTCAAAGTCTTAGTAATAATTCAAAAGGAGGAAGTTAGGAAAGGATGATTATAGCACTTTGATATCTGGGCTTAATGGTTTGGGTAGGTCTTTCAAAGCAAGAAAGTAGCTGGTATCAGGCAAAGTTTGGTACATAGTAATTTAGAATTGCTAAACATGATGGGCAAGGGTCTTGCAATCATATCTTTCCTCATGAGGTTTACCCAGAGGAAACAATTACATTATGTTGACACAGGTCATCTCAATTTTAGCCCCAATAACTAAGTATACTTTATCTACAGAGTAGGAAAAGAGATAAAGTATAGCATTATTACACACTTGAATATTATACAGTAGCAAACATTAATATAGCAATATGAATTAACATGAAATTGATGAATCTGAAAAATAGTGAAGAGGGCGAGTTGTAAATGAATGCCTCCAGTATGAAATCACTCATTTACGAAAGCTTAAGTAGTAATACTACAAATGCAAACAGGGAAATGTTGAAAGCAAAATCCAGAAGAGTTCCGTGTCCCTTCTTTCACAAGGAAAAAGAGACAGTTATGAACAGGGAGTGTTACCGTGAGAGCATCAGTAGTGCTGTCCATTTATTAAGATCAGTGAGCTATTCATGGTTCTTCAATGTATATATGTTTAAATTCAATATACATGATATACTCTGATTTTTCAAAACACATTAAGAAGGCAAAAGTGCTCACTTGTATAGTTTCCAAAACATAATCTGTCACCTTCTTTCCTTTTCTATTGAAGCATCACTGACATTCAATCATCAGGAAATCTGGGCATTTTCAAATTGCCTCTATACTCCAGCCCTCAGTTTTATCTCTGCAAGATAAGAAGATAATGTTGTTAGGATCACTAAGGTATCTTACAGAAATAAAATCCTTTGATTTTTATTGGAACTACTGAATGCATACTTCTTGGTTTCAATTAATTGCTGTGTTCTACTTACTTATTTGTGATCCTCAGACTTCAATTAAGTAGAATCTTAAATAGATTGGATATAATTTTCAGGTAGATGGTAGGAATAAAGGTCAAGAAACACCCCTTTGTTTAAGGAGGTAGGTGGAAATATGAACATGGTAACCTTTTATTCCAACAAAAAGCTGCCTGGATCTGAATATTTTGTATGTGTATAATTTTTTATATTCTTCATGGAAGATTTGCCTTCATAAGGATTACAGGGTTCAGGATACTGGAAACTGGATTAACTCTCTTTTCTCTTTCAATTCAGGAATTAATTACACTTTGATTTCTCTCTGTGTGGTTAACATTAATAATTGACACCGGAGTGTTTTTCTATGATTTCCTATAAGCTAGCATTTGCCATCATGGAAGTATTAATACTATCACACCCACTAATCAAGGGCAGCCTGTGTGTTGTGTGAAATCATAAATACATAGCCATAGGGACCTGGAAATAATTGCTAATGAACTTTAGTCTCTCTGACAGAGCACACAGCCTGGGACCTCTAGCCTGCCCCATTGTTTCCTTCATTCCCCTAATGTCAAACCCTAACCAAATACTCTGGAGTTTTCTCTCTTCCCGACCTTCTTTTCTGTTTGTTCCCCACCTCAGAATGCTCAGACTACAGCCACCAGACTGCTCCTTTCCTAAAGATTTGGATTTGCCAGCAAGGGAACTTAGAGGCAGGAATATTGCATCTGACTATAGCTTTAAGTCCCCAAAGAGGCAAGGTCCCCTGAGACCCTCTTCAGATGCTAATATTCACACAAAGTGCATTGGCCCCAGCTGTCCTTCACCTGCAGCCCTGACAGGCAGGAGCCTTCAGAATGAGATCCTGGTTTCCATAAAAATAGGAAGGGCACACATGGTAAATAACAGAGATCTAGCACAAGCTATAAAATTATTTAAAGTCTGCTTCCAGACTGTTAAAACTAATTGCTATGAACACAAAGCTCAAGCAGGAGTGCCCCCTTCCCTTTATTTTTTGTAATTCACATGTGATGGGGTGACTTGAATCTTCTGCTAATGGCCACACCTAAAATTAAACAATGCCACTAAATTTAAGATGCTGTCATCGTTGTTAATATTCAAATATGTTTTAAGCACAGGAGAAAAGTGCTGCATGGTATAACAAATATTAATGGATCATTTAGAATTGTCCTTAGCTGTTTCCCTGGTTTTATGGGTGGTACCCAGTTGAAATGTAGCATTATCATTATGATTGCTAGTCTCCTGACTGCTTTTTTATTATTGCTGGCCATAGTTTGCAGCCTGTTCATCCTGTTTTTATAAAAGAAATTTGTAAGTGAAAAGCTACTTAATTCACCAACGTATTCCAGATTATAGTAAGCTAACACAAGCCAAGAGGACTCCTTCCTTCATTCTCATTTTTGGAACTAATTTAGAGATGAGCTGTAAAATCCTTTTTATGTCCCTCCTTTCTTTTCATATGATATGGTATATAGGATATCAGTGAGGCCGGATATTAACTAAGCTCCCCTTACCAGATCCTTTGTTTTAAGAATACAGTGATTTAAAGAAGTGATTTCCATGCTTTTTTGATTTAGAGACTCTTGACATTAAAAAAAAAGAAAGTATTCACTCAATATTTCAGATGACTTTTTGTTCCCATTGTTTTATAATTTACACATGGATAACACAAATTCAGTAATATCTTAAAGCGAACATATATTTAGTTAATTGCAATTGCATCTTTATATATATTTGGGAATGATTATATGTATATGTGCAAGATGTTTATTAGTTCTCCAGATAGTGTTTGGTACATATGTGTATAGATTCCAGGATGCCTCTCAAAATCTTTATGACCTTTTTAGCAGTCCTCTCTCTCTTCTGATAAGGAACTGAGAATCTAGTGGGAGAAAACTCCATGTAAGAATTCAGCAGGCTGGGGTTTTGTCTGCTTTCAGTCGTTTGTGCCTTCTTGTCCTTCCATTCAACCTCTCCATACTTGTTTCTATGTTGTAAAATAAGGGTGACTTATATCTGCCATATTTACTGCATTGGTTATAGTGGAAATGATATTCAGTAATGAGAGCTAAATATATACTTGGAAAATATAAAACCACTATTCAGGATGCTGTGTCTACTTAATTAGTACTATATATTTTATACTTTGACAGAGGATAAGATACTATGTATTTTCTCAAATTTAATTAGGTAAGAACAACTTTGAGATTCTTAAAAAAAAAGAAAAGAAAATATAATGTTAAAATCAGGAAGTGGATGAAATATCAAAATGCCTTAGAAGTTGCAATGTTATTTTTTATTTATTTATTTATTTTTGAGATGGAGTCTCGCTCTGTCACCCAGGCTGGAGTGCAATGGCCGGATCTCAGCTCACTGCAAGCTCCGCCTCCTGGGTTTACGCGCAATGTTATTTTTTCCCCAAAATTAATCAGGCTTCACAATAAAGACAATTAGAACAAGAGGAGTTAAAACTCTTTTTTTCAATTTGCCAATATTCAAAATAAATATATTGTATATGTACTTCTTGCCAGGTGTAGCACTTGGTTCTCAGGACTGGGATAAACAGTTGCATGTTAAATCTGACTGTAAAATAGATAATCTGTATATCAAGTATTTTCTCTTCTTTTTTCTTTCTGTTCTTTTATTTTTCCTTCTTCCCATTTCTTCCAGGATTTTTCTTAGTAAACAGTTTGACATTTTCAAGAACATCTATAAAATTATAAGTATTAAATTTGGCTACCTACTGTTTGTACATCAAGATTTTATAAATTTCAAAATAATAATACTCTTGTTGATGTAGTTTAGGCTTGAGCTATTCATACTTTGGGGTTTTATATTATCATCATCTGCTTGAAGGATGAATATGTGTGACTTTTCATGTGGAAATAAAATCGTTCTCTTATTAACTTCAATTTTAGTAAGTAAATAGGGAAATAAACAAATAAGAAAAGGGAAAATCCATATATTATAGTACATTGGCTACAATGACTCTACTTTCTTAAATATCCTTTAAAATAATTTTGACATTAAAACTATCTTGAACCAAAAGTTCTATGTTTATATATTTTCTTTTCTTTTTTTTTTTTTTTTTTTACAAAAGAAAGAGGTTTATTGGGCTTACAGTTCCACATGGCTGGGCAGGCCTCACAATCATGAAGGAAGGCAAGGAGGAGCAAGTCACGTCTTACATGGATGGTGGCAGGCAAAAAGAGAGAGAACTGGCGCAGGTGAACTCCTCTTTATAAAAGGATCAGATCTCGCGAGATTTATTCACTGTCACGAGAACAGCATGGAAAAGCCTTCCCCCTATATATTTTCTTTATGTTATTTCTTATAGCAAATAGTCTACTGCAGAGTACCACTATTAATCAGACTTCACTTTATGCAAAAAATAAGGGATTGTATAAGGATGTGGAAATATTTTTTTAAAATTTGTTGTTGGTAAATTAAAGGACATTTCTCCATGGATTAAAATTGATCTTCAACAGCTTCTTGTCCCCGAAGCACTGTAGTTCTTCAGTGGGCAGTCTGCAACAGAAGGCAAACCACTATGCATTTCTGTAATGTTAAAGTTGCCAACGATTTGGAGGAGAGATGAAAAAAAGTTAGAGGACTGAGTAGGTGGTGACTCAGTCCTGGCATAAAGAAATGAATTTTGCTATGAATAAGTGTTAAATATCTGGTATCTATAGAAAATAATAATCTTTGCATAGAGGAAAACGATAATAAGTTTTTTGGCATATTTTTCCAGAAGATAAAACTTCTTCAGAAAATATATGGTTAAATTATAAAGATCACTTTCACTTCCAAGAATATAGAATAGACATTCTTTTCCATATTCCTCATGCTAAGTGCAATGAAAAATTCTGGACATTTTTACAGTGTAAGGCTGAAATTAAGATTCCATATTATCTGCCCTGATATCTGAAACCAGGAGAGCAGTCCCCCTGTTCTCTCCAGATATGCCCCCATCCCCTCATGGGAAAGGCTCCTCACCCAGATAGTCTCCTTATCAGGAAGATCAGCTCTACCGCACCCAGTCCTCAAACTAATGGCCTTCACTCTCTGCTGCCTGCAAACTTATTCTGACAAGCTAATCACATCTTCGCATGGGGACCACGGGGCACCTCAACTTCTTGCTACTACAAAGCCTGCCTTCCACAACCTTGGCTGGTTCACTCTGTTCCCAAGTATGACTCCAGTGTGGCCCTGCATGCCATGTGGCACCCTCCTACTCAGGGCGGCTGTGAGTGAGTATATGTGAGTCATGAATAGCTGTTGGTCTCAACTGTCAGGTGTCAAGTTTTTGGCCATCTCATACTATTTAGGGTAAGGGATCCAAAGGGTGAATAGTAGGCAAGAAAAACATACACAGAACTTAAAAAAAAAAAAAAAAAGGCCATCTAGGGAAGTTGGGAGTCAAGGAAAGATATGGTGAGTTCCCTGTTTTGTTTTGTTTTTCTGCCTCATATAACTCAGAGTTAGAGCTGAGAAAGCCAGCAACTTGGGAATGCAATGGATATCAACCAAAAAGCCCCAACCACAGCCTTCTCTTTCTAGTCAAAGGACCGGGAAAGGGGCAGCCCAGTAAGAGGAAACAACATGTAGACAACAGATACTCTAGTATGGCCAAGCGCCATAGGAAAATACTGTGGAACCACCCACACACATAGCAGTAAACTCTGAATAGGGAGCCTAGACTTCTACTCTCACCAGGTTGTAATGAAGTACACCAACTGGTCTGCAAGGGTGAGGGTAGAGGAGGCCAAGTAGAGAGCTGGGACTATCATTCCTGCTAGATGATAACAAGCCCCTACTCTTTTGGCAGTGTTGGGGAATTCAATGTGGTGATCCTGGATTTCACCCACCCCCATCCAGCAGTAAACAGGGAAATCTCCCCCTTCCAGACAGAGAGGTGGCAGTAGAGGCCTAAAGGAGAGGCAGAGCTGCAAACCCTACCCAATAGTACAAGAAACTTCTCCCACCCTAGGTGGCCAGTGGAGGCCCAGAGGGGAACCCAGACTTCTACTCACATCTGCCATCAATGAGGAAGCAGCACTTCTTCCCTGCTGAAGTGATATCAGAGTAAACTTCTAAAACAGAAGGTTTAAATATGGAGTAGGTTCTTATTTGCAGAGTTCAGGTTTCAATTTTAAAAAATTATTAAAAGAACCAGGAAAACATCAACTTTAATGAAAAATGACAATCAATAGATATCAATGCTGAGATGACAAGAAGTTGGCAAAGATTTTTATAGCAGCCATCATAAAATGCTCCATCAAGAAATATTGAACATGCTGGAAACTAATGAAAAATAAAAAGGCTTGGCAGGCCGGGTGTGGTGGTTCACTTCTGTAATCCCAGCACTTTGGGAGGCCGAGGCTGATGGATTTGAGACTGATCTCCCATTCTCCTCAGTTGCAGAACCTGAATAATGGAATTAAAGTAGAAATCAAAAACAACAACAATATAACAAGAAAACTTCAAAGATTTAGAAAGTAAGCAACTCATATCTAAATGATCCATGGGTCAAAAAGGAAGTCTTAAAAAATAGAAAATATATATTGAACTAAATTAAACTGCAACATCAATATTGTGAGGGCACAGATAAATCAGGGCTGAGATAAAAATATATAGCACTAAATGTCTACATAGGAAAGAGGAAAGGTTTCTAATAAAATAATCTGAGAATATACCCCCAAAACCTAAAATAAGGTGAATGAGGTAAATTCAAAGTAAGCAGAAGGAAGGAAAGAATAGGATAAGAGCAGAAATCAGTAAAACAAAAAGCAGAAAGGCAATAGGGAAATTTGCTGAAATAAAACTTTGTTCTTTGAAAGATCAATAAAATTGGCAAACCTATAGCAAGACTGACAACAATAAGAACAAAGAAACAAATTATCAGTATTAGAAATGAAACTGAGGATATTATCTATATACCTTGCAGACATCAAAAGGATAATAAGGAAATACTACAAACAACATTACACACATATTTTGACAATTAAAGTAGGTCAATTTCTTGAAAAGCAAGCACAAACTACCACCATTCATTTAATGTTACATAGAAAATTTGAATAGCACTACAAGTATTCAGGTAATTGAATTCATAATTAATAAATTTCCAAAAAATAAATCTGCAGTCCCAGATGTTTCCACTAGAAAATTGTACAAACCATTTAAAAAATCAACAGCAGTTCTACAAAATATCTACCAGAAAATGGAAGGAGAGTTACTTTCCAATTTATTTTATGAAGCTGATATTAAACTACACAAAGACAGTGCAAATAAAGAAAACTAGAGACCAGTATTTCTCATTGACTTAGAAAGACTCTCAACTAAATATTAGCAAACTGAATCCAACAGTATAGAAAAGTAATTATATGCCATGACCAAATAGGATTTATTCCAAGATGCAAGATTGGTTTAAGGTTTACAAATTAATATCGTAATTCACCATATTAACAAACTAAAAAAGAAAATTCAATTAATTGATACAAACAAAAGACATTTCAAAAACTCAATACCCATTTTGATAAAAATTCTCATTAAACTAGAAACAGAGGGAAACTTCTTCAACCTGAAAGACAACATCTACAAAAACACTAAAGCTAACATGAAGAGTATCAAACATTGAGTAAATTTAAGAGTAAAAAATTGAATGCTTTTCTCTAAAACCAGGAATAAGGCAAAGTTGTCTGCTCTCATTACTTTCATTTAAAGTAGTACTGGAAGTTCTAGCCCTTGCAATAAGAAAAGAAAATCAAAATCATACAGGTTTGAAAGAAAAACAAAACAAAACAACTATCCTTATTGGCAAGTAACATGATGTTCTATATAGAAAATCCTAAGGTAAGCTTGTCCAACCCATTGCCTTCAGGCCAAATGTGGCCCAGGATGCCTTTGAATGTGGCCCAACACAAATTTGTAAACTTTATTAAAACATTATGAGATTTTTGTTGTGATATTTTGTTTTCTTTAGCTCATCAGTTATTGTTGGTGTCAGTGTATTTTATGTATGGCCCAAGACAATTCTTTTGCTTCAGATGTGGCCAAGGGAAGCCAAAAGGTTGAACACCCCTGTCCTAAGGAATCTAAATAGCAAAACAACTAGGTGAGTTCAGCAAAGTTACAGGATACAAGATAAATGTACACAAATTAATCATATTTTCATATATCAGCAATGAGCATGTACATACTAGAATTGAATATCATTTATAATCACTAAGAAATGACAAAAGAAAAGAAATACCCAGGTGTTCTTACAAAATATATATGGACATGTAACTTAAAACTACAAATTGCTGATGAAAGAAGTCAAAGAAGAGTAAATAAATGGAGAGACATACTGTGTTTATAGATTGGAAAATGCAACATAGTAAAGCTGCCAGTTCTTCCCAAATTGACATGCAGGTTTTATATAATTGCTTTCAAAATCTCAGCAAGATTTTTGCATTATATAGAGAAAAATAAAATGTAGACGGAAAGCCAAGGAACTAAAATAGCTAAAATTATTTTGAAAAAGAAGAATCAAGTGAAATGAATCAGTCTACATGATTTCAATACTTATGATACAACTAACTAATTAAGACTATTTGGTGGGATAGACAAATCATTGAAACAGAATATATAATTCAGAAATAGACCCACACAAGTATGTCCAACTGATTTTTGACAAAGTTGTGAAAGCAATTCAGTGAAGGAAGGATAATGCATTTTCAATAAATGGCATTGGAACATTTAAACACCATTAAACAAATAAAGAATGACCTTAACATCCCACTAACCAAACACACAAAATGGATCACTAACTTTGAAATGACACTATAAAATTTCAAAACTATACATTAAAATATAGGAGAAAATCTTCAGAATCTAGAACTCGGCAAAAAGTTCTTAGACTTGACACTGAAGGCACCACCCATAAAAAGAAAAATTGATACATGGGACCTCATCAAATTAGCAACATTTGCTCTGAAAACACGCTATTCTGAAGATGCAAAAAAGCTCAAGGCTGGAAGAAAATATTTTGCAAACTACTATCCAAAAAAAGAATGAATACTTGGATATATAAAGAAGTCTTAAATCTTGGTAGTAAAAGAACAACAACAATAACAAAAAATCAAATAATTCAACTAGAAAATGGGCAAAATATATGAAGAGATGTATCACCAAGGAGGAAATACACATGACAAACGACCACAAAAAATATATTCATATATGTAGCCATTAGGGAAATGCAAATTAAAACCACAATGAAACATCTATACATACTTATCAGAATGATGAAAACAAAAAATAGTGACAACTGACAATTTTGGTGAGAATGCAGAGAAACTATATCACCCACCTACACATTGCTAGTGGGAATGTAAAATGATATAGCCACTCTAGAAAACAATTTTGCAGTTTCTTAATAAACTAAACCTGCAATTACCATATGACCCAGTAAATACACCCCTGTATATTTATTCCAGAGACATACAAATGTGTGTTTATACACACAGAGACCACACCTGATAAGATATTCGTAACACTTTTTGTAATAGCCAGAAACTGGAAACAACCCAGTTGTCTGTCAATAAGTGAATGGCTAAACAACCTATTGCATATCCATACTATAAAATTCTACTCAACAACAAAAAGCAACACATTATTGATAAACACAATAACTTGGATGAATCTCCAGAAAATAATGATAAGCAAAGTCAGTCTCAAATAATTATATAAGGTATAATTCCATTTATATTAAATTTTTGAAGTGACAAAGTTATTGAAATGGAGGAGGTATCAGTGATTGTCAAGGATTAAAGACAGGGTGGAAGGGAGTAGAGCATAGAGAGGCATATAAGAGGAGTGGATGTGACTGTAAAAGGGCAAGATAAAGGATCTTTCTTGTGATGGAAATGTTTTGTATCTGGACTACATTAATGTGGATATCCTGAATGTGATACTGTACTATACTTTTGTACTATAGTTTTGGAAGATATTTATCACTGGGGGCAACATAGTAAAGGGGACTTGGGATCTCTCTATACTATTTCTTCCAACTGCATATGAATATATGACTATCTCAAAATTAAAAGTTTATTATGAATATCTGACTGTATCCTCCCAGTTTGACCTATAATTTTTCCATAAGCTAATATGAGACTCCAAAAAGATTGATGTGAAAACTGCCAAAGGATCTTCATCATGTTATTTTCTAGGTGTGGGATTTTTTTTACAATCCATTTGTAGCTGTCTTGGTTAAATTTTTTAATTTTATGTTTATTTTGACACCTTAAAGTCAATGCTATCTTTCTCTTACACATAATATGTTCTTGATGAGTACAATGCTTCCATGGAATACTACGTATTTGGAAAAAAGCCAGCAGAGCTCCCACAGGCTGGGCAACCTTCACACTGGTATGACTCTCACTAGGAGGTAATGAGCTTCATTTGAAACCATCCTGTAACACTATTAATAAACAGAAAGTTCAAAGGGATGGGACTTAAAACCCATTCATCATATAAGTAAACAACAATTGCATTTAAAAGGGATCTGTTTTTTGCCCGTTAAGTGCACATAAGAGGTTCTGGTAGCTTTTGATTTATCACCTCACATTTTCAGACTTTCTTTTTCTTTAAATATATAGCAAGTTCAAATCCCAAATCGATATGCATGGTGGTGTACTAAATTTGAGGCGAGTGGCAAAAGGAAAAAATATCATGAAATGCAATTTTATAATCTTTCATTGAATGACGATCACACTAAAAGTCTAGAGATAACAAATACAAGGGTTTCTATCTTCTTTCTCCTCCAAAGCTTAGCACCGAGAGATTCAAAGTCATTCACACGGGCAAGACCAGAAACTTTCAGCACAGTTAACACCTCTGATACCATTTCATGCCTCAATAATGTTGTTTATATTGGTTCGTTGGCCTGCATCTGACTAACTCAAACTTAACCTAATAATTCACCTCTTCCTCTAGGAAGTCTCCTTTAACTCTTCAAGAAGTAGATGCATTCTCTTTCTTTTGCTACTCTAGCATACATATGTCAGAGCATTTTATCATATTTAGTGAAAAATACCTCTAGTCGGCTATGCCTCTTACGAAGAGGAACTATTCTTTATCCATTCCCCCTGTCCAACTGCTTTATACAGTGTGCTCAGTAAATGTGGTAGAATCAGGGCTATAGTGAAATTATTTCTCCAGTATAGTTTTCAGAAAAGTGAGAGCAGTTTACACAAGAAAAGTAAATAAGTTTATTTGAATGCTAGCATAGGGAATTCATTTTAAATTTAATGGACAGAAACAGATGTGGTTCACTGGATGGTTTTCTATGCCTGAACTTTCCTAACAGGGAGAGTGACTTTCACGTATTTATTACTATAAGATTGCAACTGCCTTGAGAAGAGAAACACCACTGTTCCTGCCCATAGAATAAGCCCTCAAACAGTGTATCTAGAATAAATGACTTACAAGGCCTGAAAAACACCACTGAAAGGTGACTCCCAGTGGGTGCAAGGCCACTCTCTAATCACATTTGTTCTGTCTCATCCTCTGTTGTGCTCTCTGTGAGTCAGGAACTGTGTAAACTACTTCATGTATATGAACATGTCAAATTCCCAGATAATTCTGTGAGATAGGTACTATTTTAAAGGTGATGAAACTGACACACAAAGAGGTTAGTAAATGAGTTCGAAGTCAAGGAAACTGTGAGTGGCAGAGTCACACTTTGAACTCAGCAGCCTCATTCCATTGTCAGTGCTAGTAAATGTTACATTATGTAATCTAGGCCTAGTGATACAAAGAAAACTGGAGTCCCTGCATCAACTCCACTGGAGTTCCAGTCTTTGGGGAAGAAATGAGCAGAAATAACAAAGAGAGAATAAGGGAAGTCTTCAGACTGTTATCTATGAAACTGGCAGGCTAACTTGATCTCACACCCTTCACAGTTCTTGACAAAGGGACAGATTCCACTCATTCAGTTATTTATTCTTTACAAATAAAATAAAATCACGAGTGAAACACCATGGATTACACTACTGAGACTGTACAAGAAGGTACAAACACCATTTCTTAGTGTCATACTTAATAGCGACAGTAAGTCTACAAAGTAGATGATCAAAATGGCAACATAAGTTACCAATCCTGCAGGAACAAGATGAAAAGCCAATATAATAAAGCCATTTGCTTTCTTAGAAACAAACAAGCAAAAAACCAAAAATCAAACTATTCTGTTCTTTTCTATTAATCAAAAAATAAATTTTGAAAAATAAGGAATGGGACAACAAAAATGACTTTTAATCTCAGTACCTTGATAAAACCACTATTAACATTACAAAATATCTTTTATATATGTATGTGTGTGTGTGTGCTTATGGTGTTTGTGTGTGTAAAGAGTTGATTAGAGAAATGGAATCACACTGAACATTTTTATCCTGCTTTTTCTATTTTGCAACTCATGGAAAAATATTTTACATATTTGTCTACAATATAATCTACCTACACAGACATATTTAGTTAACCAATTCTCTATTATTGAAAACTTTGATTATGTTTCTTCTCAATTATAACTAATGAAGATTTTCTTAATTTTTTATTTTTGTGAGTACGTGGTAGGTATACATATTTCTGGGATATATTAATGAGGTATTTTGACATAGTCATGAAATGCAAAATAATCACATCAGAGTAAATAGGGTATCCATCACCTCAAATATTTATCCTTTATGTTTCAAACAATATAATTTCATCTTTTTAGTTATTTAAATATGAACAATTAATTTTTTTACTATAGTCACCGTGTTCTGCTAGCAAATGCTAGGTCTTATTTATCCTATATTATTGTACCCATTAGCCATTCCCTTCCCTCCACCTACTAACCCTTCCCAGCCTCCAGTAACCATCCTACTACTCTCCATCTCTATGAATTCAATTGTTTTAATTTTTAACTCCCACAGATAAGTGAGAACATGCAATGTTTATTTCTCTGTGCCTCACTTATTTCACTTAACATAATGACTTTCAATTCCCTCCATACTGTTGCAAATGACAGAATTTCATTCCTTTTTATGGCTGAATGGTACTCCATTTTCTTTATCTATTCATCTGTTGAGAAACACTTAGGTTGCTTCCATATCTTGGCTGTCATGAATAGTGTTACAACAAACACAGGAGTGCAGATATCATTTTGATATTCTGATTTCCTTTCTTTTGGGTATATATCTAGTAGTGGATTGCTGGATCATATAATAGCTCTATTTTTAGTTTTTTGAGGAACCTCCAGACTGTTCTCCATAGTGGTTGTACTAATTTACGTTCCCACCAAAAGTGTATGAGGGTCCCCTTTTCTCCACATCCTTGTCAATGTTTGTTACTGCCTGTCTGTTGTATGACAGCCATTTTAACTGGAGTGGGATGATATTTCACTGTAGTTTTGATTTGCATTCCTCTGATGATCAATAATGTTGAATGCCTTTTTATATACCTCCTTTCCATTTGTATGTCTTCTTTTGAGAAATGTCTCTTCAGATCTTTTGCCCATTTTAAAATCTGATTATTAGATTTTTTTTCCAATAGAGTTGTTTATCTTTCTCTGATTCTGTGAGTTGTCTTTTCACTTTGTTAATTGTTTCCTTTGCTGTGCAGAAGCTTTTTAACTTGGTGTGATTTCATTTGTCCATTTTTGTTTTGGGTGACTGTACCTGTGGGGTATGTTTTCTTTTAGTGGTTTCATAGTTTAGGGTCTTAGCTTTGAGTCTTTAATCCATTTTGATTTTGTTTTTGTATATGGCAAGAGATAGGGGTCTGGTTTCATTCTTTTGCATATGTACATCCAGTTTTTCCAGCACAATTTATTGAAAAGACTGCTTTTTCCCCTGTGTATGTTCTTGGAACTTTTGTCAAAAATGAGTTCACTGTAGATGTATGCATTTATTTTTGGGTTATCTATTCTATGCCACTCATCTGTGTGTCTATTTTTATGCCAGTACCATGCTGTTTTGGTTGCTATAGCTCTGTAGTGTAATTTGAAGTCAGGTAATGTGATTCCTCAAGTTTTGTTACTTTTGCATAGGATGACTGTGGGTATTCTGGGTCTTTTCTGGTTCCATGTAAATGTTAAAATTGTATTTTCTACTTCTGTGAAGAATGTAATTGGTATTTTGATAGGAATTGCATTAAATCTGTAACTTACTTTGGGAAGTATGGACATTTTAACAATATTGACTTTTCCAAATCATGAACATGAAATATCTTTCCATTTTTTGGTCTCCTCTTCAATTTGTTGTGTCAGTGTTTTATAGTTTTCATTGTAGAGATCTTTCATTTCTTTGGTTAATTCCCAGATATTTTATTTTATTTGTAGTTGTTGTAAATGGGATTACTTTCTTGATTTCTCTTTTGGGTTGTTCACTGTTGGCATGTAAAAATGCTACAGATTTTTGTATATCGATATTGTGTCCTACAACTGCACCGAATTTGTTATTCAGTTCGAATAGCTTTTTGGTGGAGTCTTTAGGTTTTTCCAACCATAAATCTTATCTGCCACCAAGGATAATTTGACTTTTTCCTTTACAATTTGGATGCCCTTTGTTTCCTTCTCTCGTCAGGTTGCTCTAGCTAGGACCTCTAGTAGTAAGTTGAATAACAGTGGGGAAAGCGGCTTTCCTTGTCATGTTCTAGATCTTAGAGAATTCAGCTCTCCATTTTTCCCTGTTCAGTATGATACTAGCTATGGGTCTGTCATGTATGACTTTTATTATGTTGAGGTATGTTACTTCTATACAAAGCTTTTCCTTTTTTTTTTGTTTTTTTTTTTTCATGAAGGAATGTTGAAAATTCTCAAATGCTTTTTCAGCAGCAGTTGAAAGGTTCATATGATTTTTGTCCATCATTCTGTTGATATAATGTATCACTTTGATTTATTTTGTATATGCTGGACCACTCTTGTATCCCTGGGATGAATCCCGCTTGGTCATGATTAATGATTTTTTTAATGTGTTGTTGAATTTGGTTTTCTAGTATTAAGAATTTTTGCATCATTATTCATTGGTGATATTGGCCTATAGTTTACTTTTTTGATGTGTCTTTGTCTGGTTTTGGTAGCAGGGTAATACTGGCCTTGTAGAATGAGTTTGGAAGTATTTCCTCCACCTCTATATTTCAGAATACTTTGAGTAGGATTGGTCTTTTAGTAGGATTGTTTTATAGAATTCAGCAGTAAAGCCTTCAGGTCCTGGGCTTTTCTTTACTGGGAAAGTTTTAATTATAGCTTTTCTCTTATTATTTATTATTAGTCTGTTTAGGTTTTGGATTTATCCATGGTTCAATCTTAGAGACTGCACATATCTAGAAATTTGTTTATTTTTTCTTAATTTTCCAGCTTACTGGTTTTGTAGTTGCTTATAGTAGCCCACTAATGGGCTTTCAAATTTCTGCAAAACTAGTTAAAATTTTTCACCTCTGATTTTATTAATTTTGGTCTTCTCTCCTTTTTATTAGTTTGGCTAAAGGTTTGCCAACTTTGTTAACTTTTCAGAAAACCAACTTTTTGTTTCATTGATCTTTTGTATTGTTTTCTTCATTTTAGTTTCATTTCTTTCTGCTCTGATCTTTATTATTTCTTTTCTTCTACTAATATTGGATTTGGTTTGATCTTGCTTTTCTAGTTATTTAAGATACATCATTGGGTTGTTTATTGGAAGTATTTCTTCTCTTTTCATGAAGGCACTTACAGCTATAAACTTCGCTATTAGTACTGCTTTTGCTATATCCCATAGAGTTTGGTATGTTGTGTTTCCATTATCATCTGTTTCAAGAAATTTTTTAACTTCCTTATTAATTTCTTTATTGACTCACTGGTCATTCAAGAGCATATTGTTTAATTTCTATGTATCTATGTATCATTTCCAAAATTCCTCTTGTTACCAATTTCTAGTTTTATTCCATTTTGGTAAGAGGAGGCACTTGATTTTTTAAAGATATTTTTGAATGTTTTAAGACTTGCTTTGTTACCTAACATATGGTGTCTCCTTGAGAATGATCCATGTGCCGAGGAGAAGAATGTGCATTCTGCAGCTGTTGGATGAAATATTCTGAAAACATGTATTAGGTCTATTTGTTCCATAGCACAGATTAAATCCAGTGTTTCTTTGTTGACTTTCTGTGTGGGAGATATGTACAATACTGAGAGTGGGATGTTGAGGTCTCTAGCTATTAATGTATTGGGGCCTATCTTGCTCTTTAGCTCTAATTTTTGCTTTAGATATCTGAGTGGTACAGTGCATATATATTTAACTTTTCAAAAAAGTGCATATATGTTTACAATTGTTATATCCTTTTGCTGAATTGACCCCTTTTACCATTATATAGTGATCTTGACTCTTTTACAGTTTTTGTCTTGAAATCTATTTTGTCTGATATAAGTATAGCTACTAGTGTTCTTTTTTGGTTGCCATTAGCATGGTTTATCTTTTTCTATCCCTTTGTTTTCAAACTATGTGTGCATTTAGAGGGGAAGTATGTTTCTTGGAGGCAACAGTACACTGGATCTTATTTTTTTATTCATTCAGGCACTCTATGTCTTTTGATTGGAGAGTTTAGTTCATTTACATTCAATGTTATTATTGATAAGTAAGGACTTCTGATTTTATTGTTTTCTGGTTGTTTTGTTGTCTTCTTTTCCTTTTTTCCTTCCCTTCTGTCTTCCTTTAGTAAAGGTGATTTTCTCTGGTGATGTGATTTAAGTACTTGCTTTTCATTTTTTGTGTATCCGCTGTATATTTTTTCATTTGAGCTTACCATGGGGCTTGCAAATACTATCCTATAACCCATTATTCTAAGCTGATAACAACAGTTTGCATAAACAAACAAGTAAACAAGCAAAAAAAGAAAACTAATAAAAACTCTACATCTTAATTTTGTCTTCCTGCTTTTAAACTTTTTGTTGTTTGTATTTATATCTTACTGTCCTGTCTATGTCTTGAAAAGTTGTTGTAGTTATTATTTTTTATTAGTTCACTGTTCAGTATTTCTATTTAAGAGTAGTTTACACACCACAGTTACAGTGTTATAATATTCTGTGTATTATTATAACTGTGTATTACACAGTTAAGTGTAATAATATTCTATTACCAGTGAATTTTGTACCTTCAGATGATTTCTTATTGGTCATTAATATTCTTTTCCTTCTGATTGAAGTGCTTCCTTTAGCATTTCTTGTAGGAAAGGTCTGGTATTGATGAAATCCTTCAGCTTTTGTTTTACTTGGGAATCTTTATTCTTCCTTTATGCTTTAAGGATATTTTTACCAGATGTATAAGTAAAAGTTTTCTTTTTAATGTAGACTTTAGTAATCTTATTTATGCTTTTGAAAATCAGTATTCTTTTTGATTGAAAAATTGTAGTTGTATATGTTCCTGCAGTACAATTTTATGTTTTGACACACACATATACCCCACACTCACATACACGTACAATGTGGAATGATTAAATCAAATGAACTAACATATTCAGTACCTCACTTATTTTTGTGGAGAGAGATTTTAAATTTGCTCTCTTAACTATTTTGAAATGTACAATACATTATTTTTAACTAAGATCTCAAAAACTTATTCTTGCTGTTTAACTGAAACTTTGTACCTTTTGACCAACATCTCCCTATCCCCTCCTTCACCTGCTCCCTAGCCTTTGGTACCCACAATGTTACTCTCACATCTTTGCTCCTAAATTTGATTATTTCCCTAAAATAAATTACTGCAAATAAAACTGATGAGTCATAGATTATGCATATTGGATTTCCTTTATAAATGCACAATTTAAATACCTTTTAGAACGATTTTAAGAATTTATACCTTATTCAACTTCATTTTCCTTATAAATGTTGGAACATATTTTTAATAGGTGAAAATTGTAAAATCATTTTATTTGTATTTAAGAAATATGGCTGAGAGGCTGTGAGCTTTATCTCTAAAGCAGGATAAATAATACTCTTGTAGTAGTATTGGGGAAACATTCAAATAATATATATAAGTTATAAACATTATGCCTAGCACAATGTATTTTCAAGTAAGTATTAGCTTTTGTTATTACAAGTATTAGTCTTTCATTACCAGTAAGATTGAGCATTTGACTATGTCTATATAAAAACTTGTAGCTCTGCTTTAATTTTCTCTTTCTTATTGCATTGCAAAGTTTACCATTGTAACTTTAGTTACTTCAGCAAATCTTTCTGACACCTATATTTTGAGTATTTTTACCTATTTTGTCCTCTGCCATTTAATGTTGTCTACAGTATTTTGCTTTTATATCCAGAAAGGTAGAAGTCAGTCTTGTTCTCCAAATATTTCCAGGTTTCTTTACTTTCCTGCCCCCTTTAAAGTTAAACATAGTTGTACCACTTGCTTTGGTCAACAACCTGTGAACAATAAAGACTGTGTCACTTCTGGGTAAATGCTTTAATGGCCAGTGCACAATATCCTATCCTCTTCTGTACTGATCATGACAGCATGAATAGAGACTATGTTAGCCTAGTTCCCCAAGTGACTCAGATGAGTGGAGCCTTCCTACCCACAAAACAGGTAAACAAAATAAACCTCTGTTGTATTGAACTACTAAAATTGGAGGATTGTTTATTAGTGTAGCATAATGTACCATATCTTTACTGATACAAGGATATTTTTTTTTGGCTTATTATTTTTTTTAATGTAGTCACATTTAGCCATCTTTCCCCTAGAAGTACTGCTTTTGATGTAATGCTGAGAAAGTCCAGGAAGACAGTTCTGACCACTGGAATGCCCAAACATGTGCTGCTGAATGGTCTTTTGAGGTAGCAAATTATCTGTATATGAATGTTTTTAACCAGAAGTTATGACTGTATGTCAGGGATGCTGTGTAGTAATATATTTTATGTGTAATCAGAGTAGTTGACCTTTAAGTTTCCTTCTAGCTATTTGGATTTTACAATTAATATTGTAAAACATAGTTGCTACTCTCAGGGGAACTTGCAAGGTACCTCAATATTTGCAAAGACAAGGTGGAATCTGGGGAAAAGATTCTTCCATCTTTTTTCAAATAATCAATAATGAATATGTAGATAAAACAATGCCCAATTTGTACAATAGATGTAAATTTCCATGTATATTAAATCTCTGTGTATATTAAAATTCTATGCTCTTCAGCATCTCTTCAATGATGTAATTTGACCCAAAGGGTACAAAATGAAAAGTAATATGTAAGTTGAACATATGTCCTATTGAGTCTACATTTTTGTTGTTGTTGATTGAGTTGTTCTATACACCAAGCTAATAAGTGAAGACAGAGATGAGGGATGTGGAATCCTGCAGGATCCACGCAAGGGGATGATTCTTAAAACAACATTAATTGGAGGGAGCAGTATTTCTCACCTGTTCTGACCAGGGTAGTGCTTTAAGAAGCTGGTGAAGGGAGTCGAGCAAGCTTTAAGCCTATGCACTGCCTCACATCAACGGTTTCCTTTATTCTCCATGCCGCCAAGTGACTCAAATACAGAGCAAGCTTTGCTATTCAAATGGGTTCCCAGGATTTATTTCCACCTGTGCATCCCAGCCTCCTCCTTATATTTCCTATGGGTCTTGAATTTTTGGGGAGAAGACTCAATAGATGTAAAAGCAGAAAAAATAATTTGAAAACATATATTAAAATATTCTTCCAAACTATGTATTTGGATTCTCTGAGGAAAACCACAAAAGGATGAGCAATGAAGGAAACTATAACCTTATTAAATTTTGGTTGAGAAAATTTCTGCTACTGAGGATCTCACATATACTTTTGTAAATGATTTTTTTTTTTTCCTTCAGCATAGTAATGTTTTGCTCCCATCTTTATCAGCTTTTTCACCCTTGGAACCCAAGTGTGTGTGTGTGTGTGTGTGAGTGTCTGTTGCTTAGAGAAGGTGTGTTGGGGCAGGAGAGAATTCCAGTATAATCCTATGGTACCATTGATGTTGCAAGTATCTAAACTTGTTCTCAACAATGAAGATGAGTGGCTAATTTTATGTGTCCATTTCAAAATGCTAGGAGGAAACATTATGAAATACATAACATTATTTTCTTCAACATCCACCTTGATTCCCTTCCCAATGCAGTTTTTGAAATTTAGGTATGCAGAAAGTCACTTACCTCTCGTCCTCTCTTTTCATTACAGCCTCTCAACTGGGTTTAGCATTCCTCTACACAGAGTTCCTTTGTTAATCTTCAGAAATTAAATCTCCTATGTTTTGTTGGTGTTTAGCCTTTAAATTCATCCTAACTTTTAGAGTAGCTGATGCCATCCTTACTGCACAAAGTAAATCAGATTGGTTATTGATTGGCTTTTTCCATTGTGGTCTAGAATTTGGCTTTCTGGGGTTGGTCTTAAATACATATTTCTACAGTATAGTTGTAGCAGTGTTTTATGAGGAGGAAATATTACGTGTGGATTCAAACAGCCTCTTTCTCACAGAGGTTCTCTAGATTCTATTTTAATTGTGATTGATATATGGTTATATAACCTTTAACTTTGAGACAAAGGGGCTTGTTTTTCTACATATTGTAGGGAATACATTTACTTGTCATATGCGTGCTATAGGAAATCAAATCTGAGTTCACATCAAAGTTGCAAGTTAAATCAAGAGACGATAATTTCATTTCTTATTAACTCAACAGATGTAAAAACGAATCAGGTTCTCTTGAACTGAGGAAACAACACTTGTTTTCCCCCTTTCAAGTACAATAAAAGTTACTCTAAGTATCGATTCTAGCAATAACATTTTAAAAACTATAAGGAATCTTGACTTTGTCCTCAATGTAGTGGTTCATCTTCTAACTAACTTCCAATACTCATGGATTACAGTTTACTCTTCTTTGGAAGATGAAAGGGAAGGAAAATATTGAATCGTTTTCCTTGATAAATTTGTATTCTAATTTGGGAGATAATATTATGAAGTTTACATGTAATTGGGAATTAATTGGATGTGCAACAAATCAGAATAATAGCTTTTCATATATCTGTAATATCTATAGAACTAAGTTAATTTATACGTTCACTCATATTTTTTATGTCCATGTTTTCATGGTTTAACTACTTAAGTTTAAAAGTGTACAAACTGTATTCGTTAAATATTTCCTTTAGATTGTAATCCTTTGAAATCAGCAATATCATTTTTTGCATTTTTTTATTTTCTTAAACAATTCTATGACTATTCTAATACAGTGCTAACAGAGGTACCAATTCTTATACATTTAATAAAGTTACGGCTACATTCTTATTACCTGGAGGCTATACAAAGACTAGGTAAAGCATTGGATTATAAAAGGAGAAAAAACGCATCTAAGAGAAATAAACAAAAATAAATAAAACAATGTTTATTTAAATATATTTTTTATAAATCCAAAACCACTGCTTTCATTTGCTTTTCTGAGAGGTAGTTGATGGCCTAACAATCTCCTTCTGATCCTTCCCCAGTATCCCAGCCTGTAAGAAATTTATACTCAAGCTGGAGACCTGGAAGTGCTGTGTTACACATGAAATAATACACTTATGTTGCCCATCATGGGCTCTATTTGAAAATGGCAAATTAGTTTTAAGAAATTTTTGTTTTAAAATAAATCATCTTACTTATTTCTTATGTTTTACAAGGTTTTGTTGTAGGTGCTTGAAGAATACAAAAATAAGGCACAGTCCATGTCATTAAGGATTAAAATTTAATTGAGAAACAAAATAGCCACAAATAATGATTTAACTAACAAAGTGCCAAATGAGGACTCTATGTGAGTTCATATAAAAAGATTATTAATAATACTGCTACTAATAAAGTTAACAAATATTTATAGAGCGCATATTATGTTTAAACACTATTCTGAATGCTTTACATGTGTTAATCCATATTAATTTTCACAGTAAACATACGAGGGAGGTACTTATTATGTTCGTTTAACAGTTGAGGAAATGGATACATAGAGAAATTAAGTAACTTACACAAGGTAACACAGCTGGTAATATAGCTTGTAATTAAGACCAGAAAAGCAAGTAGAACATTAGAGAAGGGTATTCACAGAGTAAAGTGAATTGGAACACGAAGCATGTTAATGACCAGAAAGATATGGGATGAGATGCTGAAGTTTACTTTCAAAGTTTGAAAGTAAACATACGCAAAACTAGGAGGGGGCAGGAGCAAGACGGTGGAATAAAAGGCTCCATCAATCCTTCCCTCCCAAGGGCACCAAATTAACAACTGCCTGCACAGAAAAATCACTTTCATAAGAACCAAAAATCAGGTGAGCGCGTATGCTACCTGGTTTTAACTTCATATTGCTGAGACACTGAAGAGATAGAAAAAACAGTCCAGAATTGCGAAGGCCACCTCTCCACACCCACAGCAGTGGCAGCGTGGTGTGAAGAGTGTCCCTGGGCACTGGGGAAGGAAGAAGAGTGTCCCTGGGCACTGGGGAAGGAAGAACACAGCAATTGTGAGGCATTGAACTCCGTGCTGTTCTGTTAGAGCAGGAAGAAAGACCAGACCAAACTCAGATGATGCCAACCCATGGAGGGAGCATTTAAACAGCCCTAGCCAGAGGGGAATTGCTGATCCCTGGGGTTGGAACTTGAGTGCATGCAAACCTTACCACTGAGGACTACAGCGCTGTGTCTCCAAATAAACTTGAAAGGTAATCTAGGCCACAAGGACTGCAATTCTAAGGAGAGTCCTAGGGCTGAACTAGGCCCAGAGACAGTGCACTGGGTGGGTATGCACCATATTGAAACACCAGCTTGGACAGCCAAGGGAGTGCCAGCTTACCCCCTACCCTAATCCCAGGCTGCACAGCTTGCAGCTCCAAAAGAGACCCCTTCCTTCCAGTTGAGAAAAGAAGAGGGAACAGTGGGGAGGACTTTGTCTTACATCTAGGATACCAGCTCATCCACAGTAGCATAGGGCACTGGTCAGAGTCATGACCTGTTCCAGGCCCTAGCTCACATTTCTAGACACACTTGGGCCAGAGGGATATGCAAAACTAGTTCAGATTTGCATGAGCTCAGATATTATATAAGGTGAACATTTAAGTAAGCATGAGGTGAATGTATAATTTCTTTTCCAAACTGGGCCACTTTTAAGAATGAAAGGGATGGGCTGTTAACTGTGAGGCTTGGACAACAGGCACATCTGTGACTGTTCCATGCAAATGAGACCTATGGTCACCCTCATTATGTCCCTCACTCAGTCAGTAGAGGGACCCTCATAAATCAGTTCTGACAATGGAGATTATGTGATTAGGGCTAGCTTTCCCATATCAGGTTGTATGAAATACAGGAGAGAAAAATAAACTTTGGTTCTGTACTCAGATTGGGCTCGATGTTTTCACTCCAGTGCAATTATCTTTGACACTATAACCTCCTGGACTTTGGATTTTGCCTTCTGAGAGCTGTTTTTCTTCCTTCACTTGTCTTGTATTAATGGACTTCTATGGACACAAACTGACCTGCTAGAACTTATGCAATCCACATCGTCATTTGGGGTATGTTAATGACTGCAGAACCTGACCTGTACTCTGTTTAACTCATGGAGCTTGTCAAGACTCTTCCTGCAGAGCCAAAATCCTGTCTTTTCTAGAATCCTAGCTACTCTTGCTAGATCTGGCTCTTTACCACCTATCAATGTGATGATCTTTCTTATACAGTGGAGTTATTGAACAAAAGTTGGAGTGGGTCCTGCATCAAGTAAGCATATTTTCTGCAGCTGGAGCATGGGGGTCAGAGAGAGGGTTATTAGTGGATTTTAAGAGGAAAAATGACGAGATGAAAATCAATGGAATTTCTCAGTAAATGTAAGTTAGACCACAATGAGAGATTGAGAACAGCAAAACCAGCCAGGAAGACACAGAGTTATCTATAAATTAAGTAATAGATGTTTATTTCTAGGTGACAGCAGTGAGAATCCAAAGGAAAACACAGGTTGAAGAAGTATTGCAGAAGAAGAATGCTCGTGGTACAATAACTTTTGCAAACCTGAAATGTGACTTAGAGTTCTTTGGGTTCTGTGAGTCAGTGAATAATCTTAATTTATTTTATGTTAGATTGGGCAAGGTAGAATATGCTTGTGTTTCTTCTTTGTCCTCTGACAGAATACATATTATTATGTAATTTTCAATGTATTTCAACTATCTTTTATTCAGAAATACTTTCTCTAGAGCAAATGGTGCATTCGGCTTTTTATATGCAAGGTTTAGCTCACTGGCTGGAACTGGCTGGCACAGGATGGTGTTAAGTGGTGACTTTGTCAGCATAGTTAGGTTGGAAGTATGTTTCCATGAATTTTCTTCTCTGTATGGCTTCAGGTTAGGATTAGCACAGGATTAGCACAGGCGTCGTGATGTTTGGATGGTGGCAGTAAAGCAGCAGATACTTTTTATTCCTTGAAGACTGGCACATGAACAGTGGCAGCAATCACCTGTTAACAATCCGCTCGCCCACCTTGTAGTATGTGGCAGTTTGTGATAATCAGGTGCTGATGGAAGCGAGACTTTGAGGGTCCGAGAATATGGCATAGAATAACTTAGTGAAAGTAAGGAGTATTATAAGGCTAGTTGATTGCTCTCAAGTATGGTGGAGAACTTGTGGAAGAAAATTTTAAGCCCAGAGCTTTGAATTCCCAGCTCAATATCTAGGAAGAATCCAGGAATCTCTAAGACTGCCCTAAAGGAAACCTTTATTTCTTATAGCCTCATGGCTCAGATTGCTGAATATTGAGTACAAAGTCTAAACCTGCACATAATAATTATTATGCAGATTGAATTGTTAATTATGCAGGATCTTTTATGTTAAAGTTAGGACATTTGTGTGGAAGGACTGGCATCCTAAAAACTGGATTCACATGTGAAGATTCTAATGAAGCTGATAGTCAGCTCCTAAATTTTACTGACCCTCTTTTACCAGTAGAAGCCACCTTTCTATTCCTGTCTGAAGAAATGAGTATTACCTTGCCTGAAGAACCAGAAATGGTCTTCCATTAGGTATGTTCCTTCAAAGGACTGCTGTTCCTCTTCAAGTCCTGTATGTTGTAAACTGAAAAATAAAATTCCAAGGTCCTCCAACCCTCTGACAGGATCCCTCCTCTCGGCCAAGGGCATTTATAAGTTGACCTGAAAAACTTGTTCAGGTCATGAGGTAAGGGGATTTTGAACATGCCTCATTATACCTTCCTCCCTTTTGGAATTCAGAAAAAGCTGATTAGCATTAACATCAACACAGATCTTAAGTCTGGTAAGAAACATTTACAATCCATTCTCTCTGAAGCCTGCTACTTGGAGGCTTCATTTGCATGACAAAAGCTTATCATGACCCAGACATTTTTTCCGATTGACAATAGCTCATTCAACCAATTCCCAATCAGAAAAAAAATTAAATCTACCTATGACCAGGAAGCCCCTGCTTTGAGTTGTCCTGCCCTTCCAAGCTAAACCAATGTAAATCTTACATGTATTGATTGATGTATTATGTCTCCCTGAAAGATATAAAAGCAAGCTGTATCCTGACCACCTTGGGCACATGTCATCAGGACCTCCTGAGGCTATTTCATGGGTATGTCCTTAACCTTGGCAAAATAAGCTTTCTAAGTTGATTAGACATTCTCAAATACTTTTGGGTTCCCAATGTAAACCTTCCATTGCTTGTTGACTTATAACCAAATTCAAATCCTAGCAGTGCCTGAGAAGGTAAGACACAAAATGTGACCTATGAGTAGGTATAATATAGAGTAGAAGAATTGCAAGGTATTGCCAATGTATGTTGACAGCAGTCTGGGAGCAAGTACAGGAATGGATTCTAAGTGTGTTGGAGAAGGGTGGAAAGAGTAAAACGTTGTATTGGAATGAATTTGTTAATATGGCTTAATTAAGCAGTAATTCTAGATTCAATGTTAGTTGAGTAACTAGGAGTCTCTCTAACAGTTTTCTTGGTGATTTGATTGAAACCTGTATCCCAAAGCTTCCTATACAAAGTGAAGTTAAAATGCCAAAATGTTCTTGGCATATTTTAAAGGAAGACATTCAAAAGCTTAGGGAGCTCTGAAGGCTATGATACATTTTGCAAGTAAGACTTACTTATCCATCCCTGATTACATTTCTGGAGGTCCAGAAGACAATTCTTAACAAAGCAATGATAGAAACATTTGTAAGGAGAGCATCTTTTAAGAGTTCTTTGATGGCTATTCAACATCAGCTAAGAATGACAGTGGGACCTGCTGCCATCAAACTGGCTCCCTGAATTAAATAGGGATCATAGACTGGGCGCTGGTGGTGGCCAAATGACAGGATTTAATCATCAAAGACAAGGTGGATTTAGTAATGGTAACAGCCAACAGAGCCAAGAAGTAACCAGAATTGTCTACAAGAGATCACTGTCTACAGAGATCATTGTCATGGCTGAGTTGATCATAGTGTTTCTAGAACTGAAATAGATGAACAGCCTATTAGAGTTTTACTTGATTTATACAAATAAAAAACTCTAATCCTGGAGAACACATGTCTAATATTATGTATCATCTCAACAATGAATCCTGGGCTTTCGAAAAAAATTCTGGATTTAAGATGGGCCTGGTGGTTCCCACCTGTAATCCCAGCACTTTGGGAGGCCAAGGTGGGTGGATCACCTGAGGTCAGGAGTTTGAGACCAGCATGGCCAACATGGTGAAACCCCATCTCTACTAAAAATACAAAAATTATCTGGGTGTGGTGGCAGGCATCTGTAATCCCAGCTACTCGGGAGGCTGAAAGCAGGAGAATTGCTTGAACTCAGGAGACAGATGTTGCAGTAAGCTGACATTGCACCACTGCACTCCAACCTGGGCAAGAGAGTGAGACTCGATCTCAAAAAAAATAATAATAATAATAAAATAAAAAATAAAATTGAATGATGGGGAGGTAAGTTTTCCTTAAGGAATGACCCTGCTAACAGTCAAAATTTAATCTTTAAATATACCTAGACTTCCTCAAAGGAACTTGAGGCCACTTATCTGTGGATTATGCATCGACAAAGAGAAAATAAACAGCCTTTTTGGGGATAATGATATACATTTTTGGAATTGACACTTTCTTGGAGACCCAAAGTTTTAATGTGGTCCATAAATTAGAGAATAAAATTCTGGTATTCAGGAAATGGAGTTTTGAATTGAGTTCATTTCACAATGAGTCCAGTTGTTACTTCAAACACCTGCATTCATAGGCCTACTTTTGCAATGCATAGTTGAAATAAATATACTTAGAAAGTGGCAGAATCTATACAGTGTTTCCCTGACCCATGAAATGAGGACAATTTTGGTAGTGTGTGGGCAGACATCAAAGGATTTTCCCCAAGACAACAATCACACCTGGTTATTCAATGAAATACTAATATAGGTATTGCCATGAATGGAATTTTTCAGATGAAATAACCATCCCAAATTAATTAACCTTAAGCTACAGAGAGAGTATTTGGGTAGGCCTCATTTAATTTCATGTCCCTTCAAAAATGAGAGTTTCCTCCAGGTGATGGCAGAAGGTCAAGACAGAGAGATCTGAAGCAAGGAAGGAATTGGACACACCATTGCTGGTTTGAAGAATGAAGGGGAAACATGATGAATGAGGCAGGCAGGTTCTAGGAGGTAAAAGCAGCCGCTAGCTGACAGCCAACAAGGCAATGAGGACTTCAGTCCTACACCTATAGGATTTGAATTCTGTCAGTTAGCAGAATGAGCCAGGAAGAGGACCCTGAGCTCAAAATGAGAATGCAGCTGGGCAACACATTGATTTCACCATGAGCAGAGAACCCATCCATGCCATGCCAGACTAAAGAACTGGGAGCTAATAGTGTGTGCTGTTTTAAGCCACTAATCTTATGGTAATTTGTTAAGCAGAATAAAAATGGAGGCCACTATAATTTTCTCTCTCTATCAGAATTATAAAATAATAATACTATAACATTCCTAAGGGAATTGTAGAATTGTCACCATCAAGGACTTGAACATTGCAAATGGTGATGATTCCTGAAACAACTTCATTCAATTAACTTTTTTGGCCTGTGATGAAAGCAGATGAATATTGAAGAAGGCCAGTAGACTATTATAAATTTAATGAGATAGCTCCAATTGTACCTATTTATCCAGACGTGCTTTCATTGCTATGGCACATGAACATAGCCCCTGGCCTCTGGTACGCAGCTATTTATCTGGCAAATGTTTTTATCCTCTGTACCTATTAGTCAAGACCATCAGAAGTAATTTTCTTTTCATTGGCAGAGCCAGCAATACACCTTTACTGTCTTCCTTCAGGGCTATATCAACTCTCTAATCCTATGTCAAAATAGAGTCCAGAAGGACCTTCCTCACCTCTGCAGACCACAAGATATCACACTCTTCTCTTACATTGACTGTATCATAAATGTAACAAAACCTGTAGTTTTCTGATTGAGACACTTAGAGAAAGGGAAATAAATTTCACAAAAATTCACTGCCACCTATTCATTTCCTATTGTTGTTGTAACAAATTATGACAAACTTGGGGTCTCAAAACATAAATATGTTATCTCACTGTTCTGGAAGTCAGAAGTGCTACAATTAAGGTATTGTCAGGGCTGCATTTCTTTTGGAGGTTCTAGGGGAAAATATGTTTCTTTGTTTTTCCCAGCTTCAGGAAACTGACTGTGTTTGTTATCACATGGTTTCTTCCTCCAGCTTTGAAGTCCACAGTACAGCATCTTCAAATACCTCTGTCTCTATCTCTCCCTGGCATTTGCTTCCATTATCATATCTCCTTCTCAGACTAGGATCCTTCTGTCTCGTTTTTAAAAGAATCCTTATGATTATATCAGGAACACCTGGATAATATAGTATAATGTCCCCGCCTCAAGATAATAATATAATCACATCTGCAAAATTCTTTTCAACAGGTAAGGTAACATATTCACAGGTTTGGAGGACTGGAATGTGGACATCCTTGTGGGGGAGCATTAGTTTGTCTATCACGTACTTCAATACAATTTTTCAGGATCCTTTTATCTGAGGTAGTCTCCTTTCCAAAGTGAAAGGCAAGTTACTGCATCTGCCCTTTTCCAGCAATAAGAAATATGCATAATAATTGATGGGCCTCTTTGCATTTTGGAGGAAACATATATCTCATTTGTTCATTCTATTGCAACCATTTACTGAGAAATCTGAAAAGCCACCAGCTTTGAACTGAGTCCAGACAAGAAAAAGAAAGCTCTGTAATAGGTCCAGCCTGCCATGTAAGCATCTCTGCTTCTTAGACTATATGACTCAGCAGACTCAATGGCACTCGAAGTGCCAGACAGGGAAGGGAAGCCTTTGGAAGTCTCTTATATGGAAATCACATTGCAGATCCTCAGGATTTTGGGACATAACTATTCTAATCTCTACAGATAATGGTTATCATTTTGAGAAATTCCTTCTAGCTTTCAACTGGGCTCTTGGGATGACTGAACACTTGGCCATAGACCATAAAAATTCCATGTGACTTAAGATGTCCATTTTTAAATGGGTATTTTCTATACCACCATGCATAATGTAGGCATATGCAGAAGCACTTTATCATAAAATAGAAGAGGGATATACAATCTTGGGCTTAAGTAGATCCTGAAGGCACAGGTAAGCTGCATGAGTCAAGTGGAACAGATGCCCACATTCCATATTTATGCTGCATTTCCTCCTCCCCCTCTCAACATGCACCTATGGCCTCATGGGAATTTCTCTATGATGAATTGATTAAAGAAAAGAAAAGGATACTGGTGAGGCAAAATTCTTTCCTTAGGCATAACATCAAGCAGTGCACCTAAATTTTGCCTAGAAGGAGACATTGCCAGAGGTATGAATCTACACTGATTCATACAGCGTATCAAATTGGTTGGCTAGATGATCAGAGATTAAAAAGAAATTGAAATTGGAATTGGAATTGGTGACCAGAAAGCCTGAGTAACAGTTATGTTGATACACCTTTCCAAATTAGAATTTGTGAAGATATTTGTGTCCGGTGTAAATGTTCACAAAAGAGCAGCTTTGGCAGAGGAGGATATTTGTAATAACTGAGTGGGAAAGATAAGCTATTCTACGAACATAGTCAGTCTCTCTACCTAGCTCCCTCTGTCCTTACCTAATGGGCTCATGAACAAAGTGGTCAGCATGGCAGAGAAGATTATGCATGAGCTTTCATTTGTCTAAGCTGCTTTGGTTACAGTCTTTGCTGAGTGCTCAACCTGCCAACAACAGAGACCAACACTAAGCCCCTAATATGTTACCCTTCTCCTGGAGGCAGATAAATTACATTACACACTTTCCATAACCAAGAGTCAGTAATTTGTAATTACTAGAAAAGGCATTTACTCTGCATATAGATTTTTCTTCTGTTCCCTCAATGTTTCTGCCCAAACAATTCACAGATTTACAGAATGCCCCATTCATAAAATTGTATTCCAGAGTATTGCTTCTGATTAAGGAACTCATTTCACATCACATGAAGTCCAACATGAAGAACCCATGCTTGCAGAATTCATCACTTACCATATTCTCCATCTTCCTGAAGCAGCAGGTCTAACAGAATGGTAGAAGGGTCTTCTGAAGACTCAGTTATGCTGCCGGTTGGTGAAAACACCATTCAGGGATGAAGTAACATCCTCCACGATATAATTTTACTCTAAATCAGCATCTAATATATGGTCCTGTTTCTCTCATAGTCAAAATTAATGGGTCTAGAACTAAGGGAAAGCAATAGCAGTGACTCATCTCACTCTCATACCTTTGAATCAACAAGCATGTTTTCTTCTCTTCCCCACTGCATTGAGCTCCATTGGCATTAAAGTCTTAATTCCCAAGGGAGAAATGCATATAGCAAAAGGCATACAATGTCTCCAATAAACTGGAAGCTAAGAATATCACCTGGACACTTTGTTCTCCATATGCCAGTGAATCAACAACAAAGCAGGTTGCTATACTAGCTGTAGTGATTTATCTGAACATAAGGACAAATGTAATAATTACTACACAATAGTGATAATAAGGAACATGTCCAAATACAGGAAATTCTCTGTAGTGTCTCTTAGTTCTCTCATCTCCTCTAATCAAAGTCAATTAAAAATTACTACAATCCAATATAGGCAGGACTCCTAATAACCCAAGCCCTTAAGGAATGACAGTTTCAATCACCCTACCAAGCAAGAAATTACAAGTGACTCAGGGCTGCTGAGGACAAAGGGAATATGAAATGAGTAGTAGAAGATCCTAAAACCCGTACTTAACCATGTGACCAGATACAGCAATGAGGATGAAAATATCTATGAGTATATCTTTCTTGTTTTGATATGAATATATTTTTATATTTCTATATTCTATATTTTTATATTCCTATAATCTATATTTTGATATCTCCCTATTTTAGTTACAGCACATCAAAGGTGTGTAGGTGGTATGCCAGAATCAGACAAGGAATGAACATCACCCACAAATGAACAAAGGGCTTTATATCCTCTTTTGCGGAAAGTAATGGCATATTTTCAGTTTTCTGAGGGATGGTTACAAAAAATTAGGTAAAGCATGATTTTCCTATTTTCTTTATTTGGAAGTTAAGTGTGATGAAAAGAGGAGCATGTGGATGCCAAGCTAATAAGGAGTGGATTCTTTCTTGTGGTCATGCATGCTTTCAAACTGGTTAAGCTGGAACTACTTGTACATTTCCCTTCCTTGTCTGCTACTAGATTAGGTTTAGTCACAAGAGAAATGTGTTCAATATTTGCAAAGCGGACATGAAGCAGCAACCACTTTTGTGCCCTGAAGGCTGGTGTATGACACTGGCCGATGGCAACTCATGGGTTTTGCTGCTAATCTGCTGGCTCACCTTATGTGTGTGCTGGATCACCCAGACTTGCAACTTGTCCAGCTCCTGGCACGTATCCTTCTTGAGCTCCTCAGAGTTCTGGGCTAGGTGTGTATGCGAACCCATAGTAAAAGGCATCAAGCTGTCCTGAAAATCATCCATTCATCCACATCACTACAGTGAGGGGTGGTGAGATATGGATATAAGTTCCAGATGGTCCTCGTGGATATGAGTTTGTCTGAACTGGTAAGTTCTAATTTAAGCTTCTTCTCCCCAACTTCCTTTCTGATTACTGACCTGGTTAGCCTATGGTGGCTTTAACCCAAAACTAAACTCAGAGGTGACAGGCTTGCATAGACTTCACCACTAACTCCCATTATAGCATAAAGCATAGTTTTTATAAGTCCTTTGTATCATTCACAGAGTTTCTGCTTCTCTAATCAAACCCTGACTGCCACATTTTTATCAATGTTTAGTGAATGAATCAATAAAATATGACTGCAGAACTCCTAACCTGACTTTGAAGATAACACCTGTTATATTCCATCCAGAAAATGAAAACACAGGAAACGTACTGGGAAAGAGAATAAAGGTGTCAGTCAGAAACCACAGTGGTTAGTCAGAATAAAGGGCCATACAGTGCATAAATGTGCACATGGAATTGAAACTTAGGAATGTTGAGGTTCTCAGGGCCAATTGTAGGTCTGGAAAAAGAGTATCTTCATCATTCCATGTTGAGTCAGTAGGACTCAGAAGCAGGAAGAAGATACAACTGGCTACTAATGGGACACTTTGAGAAACAATAATGATGATAATCTCAGTAGATTAAGACATTTGAATATATTTAAATTCACAAGTACATGATAATACAGACAACAACAAGATACTGTTCACTACTGGAGAATGCTAAGAAACCAACTAATTACTTTGAAAATGTGATTAAAAAAAAATGGTTCAACATTTTAACCTGCCATTCCCATGTACTCTGTACTATTGGCTAACTAAATAACAGAATGGAAGGATAATTTTTTACGACAGTTTTTTGCTAATAAATGAAGAAAAAATAATAGATTTAGAATATTACTTTTTTTAACCCCTAATGAATTAATACAAAGGCATTTGTGGTTAACAGCTGCTGACATTATGACAAGAGGGAACATCTTGTTGAAACACACACCACCATTGATAAAATGTTCTAGCTAAAGGTAATTCATACCACTTTATGCCAACTACCAATAAAGAGTAAATAATTAGTAAGTGAATTAAAACTGCAGTGATTTTTATAAAATCTGTAAAAGTAAATTTATAAGAATTTATAAATTACAAATTTATTTTTAAAACTAATAGTGATTTAAAAACATAAAAATATATGGGAATGAACTCAGTAAAATAAAAAAATCTAGAAAACTGTGTGGAACAAATGACCCAGTCAATTACTTCAACACATAAATTAAAAAAAAAAAGAAAAGAAAAGGAAGGAAATTGAGTGATGAAGGGGAAACCTATAGATTAAAAGAGACAATGTAAAGTTACTAAAATCATTGATGGATATACTTAAATCAGTAAATGTTATGGTGTATTAATTGTACCTGTGTGTGTTTTTATAAAGAGAAACTTAAACATTATACTAATCAATGAATTGATCTTATTTTTATCTTGATCCAATCAAAAATTTGTTAGCCAAAATTGCTATTTAGGATACAATTAGAAATGTAAACATTTACAAGATATGTGATGTTATTAAGGAATTCTTAATTTTATCCTATGTGATAATAGTACTGTGGTCAGGTTAAAAAGAAAAATGAGGACTCCTTATCTTGTAGAGATGTATATTGAAAAATGAAATGAAAACAAAAAATCTGATTTCCAAAATTTAAAGTCTATGTAGCTGTGTTTTGCAGTTCCAGAATATCATGGAGAGAGGGTGCAAAATGGCATTGATCTGGAAGAGGTTTCAGCAGGAAAGTTTCTTTCCTGGGGCTTAACAGGGATGCTCAGATTTTTGCCTGAAATTTTACTAACACTCCAGTAGGAAAATGCAATTCTTGTTATGCTGGCTCAGTTTTGATGTCCCATGACCTCTGCCTGAAGGAACTAGTCCCACCTGGTAAATGCAAAGATCCACTGCAAGTTTAAAAAAGCATAATTTAAAAATATACACACATCACCCTAAATAGAAACATAGATCAAATACACATTAGAGAAAATAAATGTATGGTTCATTTAGAGTCATCTTATTTTCTCTTAGATACATTTTCCTAATTAGAATAATTGCTAGGTTATTTAGAGTCACTTAATTTTCACATTTTTTGAAATTTATTTTAAAAAGAATGCAAATTTTGTTAAGAGGCATTTATTCCCTAGAAGCTTAGAAAATGTATATATTTTAATGTACCTGGTGATGCATGATTGGAACTGCATAACTGTGACTGAATTTATATTAAAGAAGTAGGCAATTTTATGATCATTAATAATGGTTGTAGCTGTGCAGGCAAAGACAATGATATGGGTAATTGAATCTCATGCTTCAGAGCACAAAGTGATTGCTGTGAAGAAATCAGGGGAAAATGTCTTGCCCCATGTTGAGCATTACACATTTGAACACTTAGGTAGAGAAGGGTGAGGAAAGATCACCTTTTCCGGAGGTGTAAGGGATTTAGTGCAATGGAACATCTCATTGAGTAAAAGAATGGCATTGGTTCTACATTAAAATTCATCACAAGTTCCTTTCAACTTACACATTATGTGGGACTATGGGTAGGGTCGTGTCAAACCTATGGTTATGTGAGTGAGTGACAGCTCTTTTCTGGCACATTGAGCAGGAAAAAGGAGCAGTGGTCTGAAAGGTACATTGAAAGAAAGGGAGGAAGGATAGGAGGTCAAGAAGTAGGGAAGGAGGAAGAAAGACCACCTTCGAAATTACAGTACCAAACAAAACTAAGAAATAGGTTCTGAGCCAAAAGTGCTGGGATTGCCAAATAAAGAACCATTATTAGGCAAAACTTGAATTTTCAAAGGAAGCTTTGACCTGTGGCAGCTCCTATGGAACCACATCTTGCCTTTGATTCCTTGCAGCAAGGCAGTTAACACATGCATTTCTAGAACGTATGGCCATTCTTCCTTCTCAGAAAGCTCAATTAATATACAAAGAGTTTACATGGATTTCATGCACTCAATGAACACTTTTGAAATGTGCACTGATCCTGCATGCTGCAGGGTGGTAAAGTATGGAAAGATCACTCTCAGCTTCCCTCTGTGCCCTTATTATTATTATTATTTTTTCCCATAGAAAGTGAGGGGCCTTTTTAGAAGTGTCTGTTCATATCCTTCACCCACTTTTTGATGTGGTTGTTTGTTTTTTTTCTTGTAAACTTGTTTAAGTTCTTTGTAGATTCTTGATATTAGCCCTTTGTCAGATGGATAGACTGCAAAATTTTTCTCCCATTCTGTAGGGTGCCTGTTCACTCTGATGATAGTTTCTTTTGCTGTGCAGAGACTCTTTAGTTTAATTAGATCCCATTTGTCAATTTTGGCTTTTGTTACCGTTGCTTTGGTGTTTTAGTCATGAAGTCTTTGTCTATGTCCTGAATGGTATTGCCTAGATTTTCTTCTAGGGGTTTTATGGTTTTAGGTCTTAGTTTAAGTCTTTAATCCATCTTGAGTTAATTTTTGCATAAGGTGTAAGGAAGGGGTCCAGTTTCTGTTTTCTGCATATGCAGACAACAAACATGAAAAAAAGCTCATCATCACTCTTCATTAGAGAAATGCAAATCAAAACCACAATGAGACACCATCTCACCAGTTAGAATGGCCATCATTAAAAAGTCAGGAAACAACAGATGCTGGAGAGGATGTGGAGAAATAGGAACACTTTTACACTGTTGGTGGGAGTGTCAATTAGTTCAAGCATTGTGGAAGACAGTGTGGCAGTTCCTCAAGTATCTAGAACCAGAAATACCATTTGACCCAGCAATCCCATTCCTGAGTATATACCCAAAGGATTATAAATCATTCTGCTATAAAGACACACGTACACGTATGTTTATTGCAGCACTGTTCACAATAGCAGAGACTTGGAACCAACCCAAATGCCCATCAATGATAGACTGGATAAAGAAAATGTGGCACACATACACCATGGAATACTAAACAGCCATAAAAAAGATGAGTTCATGTCATTTGCAGGGACATGGATGAAACTGGAAACCATCATTCTCAGCAAACTAACACAAGAACAGAAAACCAAACATTGTATGTTCGCACTCATAAGTGGGAGTTGAACAATGAGAACACATGGACACAGGGAGGGGAACATCACACACGGAGGACTGTCGGGGGTGGGGGGCTAAAGGAGGCATAGCAATAGGTGAAATACCTAACGTAGATGATGCGTTGATGGGTGCAGCAAACCACCATGGCACGTGTATACCTATGTAACAAACCTGCACTTTCTGCACATGTATCCCAGAACTTAAAGTATAATAATAATAATAAGAAGAAAGTGAAGAACCTTTCCAGTAGCAAGTCAACTTTAAACCACAAATCCAAAGCCAAGTTGTTACATTAGGTTTATTAATAATTATATCATTTTAATTCATCCACTTATCTGTGCCTTGTTTCTTTTCATGGATTCTAACCTTGGGAGGGGAAAAAGGATACCCTAAATTCCCAGTGCTGAGGTCTAGAAAAAATGATAATGATCAGTCTACTGTTCTCATTGAATCACTGTGCACCTCACAGTTTAGTTTTACAGACCATTCTTTGATCTCATAGCTCAGGCACCATACTCTCTGTGAAGTATGTTCTGGACCCCACACCTCACTTGGTTGGATTAAGGGGTTAAAACCTAAATTGAGTGAAAAACTTGAATTAGGTCTGAGATTCCTCTAGCTTCCTCTGTTTCTCTCTACTGCAGTACTTAGTGCATTCTATTAAAACTGACTGTTTACTTTTCTTGTTTGTCACCCCTGCTAGAGAGTGAATTCCTTTCCAACAGAGACAAGTTTGCATATTTGTATTTTCAGCTTCTAATACAGTGCTTGGCCTTTGGAGAGGATTTGCTGAATCAAAATGAATTTCTGAGATCCGGCATGGTGGCTCACACCTGTAATCCCACCACTTTGGGAGGCGAGACAGGTGGATCACTTGAGGTCAGGAGTTCAGGACCAGCCTGGCCAATATGGTGAAACCCTATCTCTACTAAAAACACAAAAATTAGCCAGGCGTGGTGGTGCGTGCTTATAGTTCCAGCTACTGGGGAGGCTGAGGCAGAGGAATTGCTTGAACCCGGCAGGCAGAGGTTGCAGTGAGAAGAGATTACACTACTGCACTCCAGCCTGGGCAACAGAGGGAGACTCCGTCTCTAAATAAATAAATAAATAAATAAAAGTTTTCATCTTAAACTTATTTGTCTAAAATCTGGCTATCCATCATATTTGATGTGATATCTGTATTTCATGTTTGATGTTACATGCTGCTCACCAGGAAGAACTACTAAATATGTTGTTCTTACCATATCAGAAAGCTGCAGAGGATATTCTCTCTTGTTTTTTCTCTTTCTAAGAAAGAGGTTAAGGACACTCGGTGGCCCTAGAAGTCTCTGTGAGAATCATAATAATCTTAACCAGAAAGCTCCTTAGCCTTTGGAATTAATCATCCGCCCGTGGGAATTCAGCCTTAGCCTCTCTGTCTTGGTCCCTTAGGCTGATGTCATGGTGTAAGACGCTGGCTTATCATGATATCTTGTTAAAGGCATATTCTGTTCTTTTTCTTCTCCAAGGGGAGGGTAGTGGAAAGGGTCCTAGATTATAAGGGGCATGCCTAACTAGCTGTCAGATCAAATCCTTTAACTCTTGAGGATAGGATTCTTCTTGAAGGGAGTAAGATGCACTCTTTGATTCTCCATCTCTGAAATGATGGGGTTGAAACTAGAAATTGTTTACAGTTCCAAGATTTAAAAAATAAACAGTTTATTTCTAAGATGCCTTTCTTAACTTATTCAGTTCACATACGTCTCCCTTCTCTGAGTCCTAAAGCAGTTAATATTCCATACCCCACAATTTCTCAGTTGATTACATGTATTGTTTGGTAATGCTCACTAATTGTCTCTTATATAAAAATCTTGTTACTGTAAATAGATTGTACAGTCTTTGAGTTTAGGAAAAACATCTTTTGTTTCCTCGTATCAGTTCTTCCTTTTTCCCTTTTTCTCTGCACCTAGGTAACTGCCTAATCTCTTTGTTCTTTCCTCTAGATTTAACAGAGCAATGTTTAGAGTTCTTCATAGCTTACAAAACACTTTCTCCCATATTAGACATTTGGTTCTCATCTAAATCCTGGGAATTAAGCATTTAATTATCTTCATTTTTTTTTTGTTTTGTTTTGTTTTTTAAGTTGAGAGTTTTTTTCCCCTTAGGTCTGTTTACCTTGTTAAATGATAGAGCTAAAACTGGAAGTAGAACTAGACTCTTTCCCTTTAAAGTTTTGTTCTTGCTATTTATCTTGCTTTATGGTAAAAAGAAAAAGAAAAATAATATATAAGACATTTACATTTTTTACTATATATTAAATTTTTGTGACTAAGTGGAAGTGGTGCTATAAATCAGACAAGGGTTTTCATTGAAGACTTAAGCAATACTCAAGGAATGTATGACGCACTTAAGAGTATGGAGCAGAAGTTAGACACCATTCTCACCTTTAAGATGACACTCGTGGTACAGGACAATAGCACTTCCACCCACCACCAACATGATGTAAACGTGATCAGCTTTGCTTTATCTCAGGACTCCACTCTTTAGCACACAGTTGAGTAACATGCGAGAGGAGAAAAAGGCTTCTGAGAGACAAAAAATAACTTGCAAAAATTGCTGACCCAAAAGATCCTATCTTTTTTTTTCATAAAGTACTTTTTATGCCCTCACTCAGAGCCTACTTACTTACATTTAGCTTTGCCACACCTTTCATTACCTGAGGTTTCCTATCCCACAGCAGAATAGAAATAAGCAGGATAGTAAAACTATAGGAAGCACTGGTAGAAATCAGCATGGTGGTTAGTGGCAAGAATTGATTGCATAACAGTAAAGAATAGGAGGAAAAAAGTAAAGGTAATTTGTAACTCCCATAGTTCAGAATTTTTCACAAAATGCCAGCACTGTTAGAGCCCCACACATCTTTTATGGAGCTAAAGTTACTCACTCGTGCAATTCTGTATATATGAAGATGGGCAATCCTATAGTTCCTGCTTCTGTGGTGCTCACAATTTATTGTGGGGCAAAAAGTAAATAAACCAAGAATTACAAAAAAGTTAGGAAAAAATGGTTTTGTATAAGAAGAATGTAGTGTGATGAAGGCCCTGGGTGAATCTAACCCAGCTGGTGGAGAAGAGAGAAGGGAGGTGGGCAGGGAAATTGATAGCAGAGTGTGTTGTGAGGAAAGGAAACAATTAGGAGAAAGGTGGCAAAGGGGAAGCTCTAGCCAAACCATGGTAGCAACAGTTTCTAATCTGTGTAAATAGCTAAATAGGAATACAAGGAGAGAGTGATGTAGGTGATACAACTCTTCTCAGTGTGTATCTCACTATTGTCTTCTAGAATTTGTCATTGTGGAATCTTTCAACCATGAGGAAGTAACTACATTAATAAACATTTGTATCATCTATAAAGACTCTGAAACAGAATTGGCCACCTGGGTAGTATAATTTTAAAAGTCTAATAGTAGTTTTGCCTCTGGCTGATATATCAATGGTAATGCTTTCTGAAAACATTAAAAGTCTTTGTTCAGATTCACTATTATTTAGTAGGTTTAACATGTCCATCTAGAAATGGTAGTTAAGCCACGCACTAAGGTGAAGAAATGGCTAGCAGGCAGCTGTTGGTTGGGATGTGTATGTGGGTGGCTGGTGTTGTGGGGAGAGTTATCACTCAGGAAAGAAAAAGTGGTGATCCTTTATCAAGGATGTTACTAACTTCTCTTAGAACTTCTGAGCAAATTAAGGACTTGGAGGTGGACCAGTAGGGAGCTAGGGGTGACAACAAAAAAGAAAGACCCAGAAAAGAGAAAAGTTGAAGGGTCAACACGAACCAGAACACATACAGTAGGGGTATGTGTGCCTCTTTCGGGCGGGAATCCAGATGAATCCAAGGCACTGGAACTGAAACCACAGTCCATACCTCTTCCAGCACTTCACTATCACTGGTGAGAGTAAAGGGGCAGCCACAAAAACTGAAGAAAACAGTGAAGAGGGAGGCTTTGCAACCCTGTCCAACAAGTAGGTATTATCTCATTTATATGAGTTATGAGAAATGCCGGTCCTCTTGGTCATATCTCATCTCCAAACTGTGCTCTCAGAAGGATCTGTGCGTTCTGCCTTCTTGTGCTACTTCTTTTTTTTTTTTTTTTTTTTAAACAACGGAAATTTATTTCTCACAGTTCTGGAGGCTGGGATGTCCAAGATCAAGGCGCCAGCCAATCTGGTGTCTGGTGAGAGCTTCCTGCTTCATAGACAGTGCTTTCTTTTCTTTTCTTTTCTTTTTTAATTAATTAATTAATTAATTATTATTATACTTTAAGTTCTAGGGTACATGTGCATAACGTGCAGGTTTGTTACATATGTATACTTGTGCCATGTTGCTGTGCTGCACCCATCAACTCGTCAGCACCCATCA